>NC_134271.1:116108897-116408897 GCF_031893055.1 Leptodactylus fuscus | reverse complement strand
TGGTGGTGAAACTAACCAGGACAAAACGGACCCGGCTGCAGAGATATAGGCAATTTAGTGCACTGTCAGCTTTTTAGTGCTATATAATACTGCTAATGTCAGAGGACATGACAGGTCCTCTTTAGGGACCATGGGAAGAATATGCAAATCTATCTTCCATGATGTAATTAGGAAGTCAGCTGTTGCCTCAGTGTTGCAAACCATGGTCCCTTGCAAAGTGGAGTACTAAAGGCTTATTAAGTCTCCACACACTTATATGGTTGTCTCTCCCCAAGGAGTGACGATATCCCCCTAGGTCCTCTTTAGGTAATCAATGAATGCTGGGAGATTTCAGCTCTGAAGCCTCCTGAATTTGACATATGCTTTAATAAGCCCCTTTCTGACACTTGACATACGCATACAGTACATCGTAATACCAGTTCAAGTCTATGGTATGGACTCAGAAAATAAGTGAACTTGATATTTGGAGATTAATGGCCATATTACACAGTGGATACCACCAACAGTCTCTTGCATGCTTGCTGTGATCAATGGTGATTGAAGCATCTGAGCAATTACACAAGCAAAGGAATTCCTCTGTCCACCAATGCACTTCCCCAGTGACCTAATCATGGGGAGTGGTCAGCATAGCAACTATTACATCCTGCAAGGATCATGGGAAGAATATGCAAATCTGTCTTCTATGATGTAATTAGGAAGTCAGCTGCTGCCTCAGTGTTGCAAACCAATAGAGGGCGCTGACTTGAATGTGCAAGCCTGTCTTCCCTGATGTAATTAGGAAGACAGAATTTCAGTGAAATAACCCAATAAAGATTTGCTCCCTTTAGCACCATGCTTGACCTTCCAAGAGGCCTTTGTTTTGCAATGATGCTGGGATTATTACCAGGTATAGTCTCTCAATCGAGGATGGCCGTTTCGATGTACTTGCATCTCGTCAGCCCGATGCTGATGACTATAACCTGGTAGAGGTGAGACAGGATGTAATAGGCTGCTGTTAAAGAGGAACTTTCATGTCCTATATCATTGGCTGTGTAATATATCACTGGGAAGATCACAATAAGTTGAATTCAGCACACTGTCAGCTTTGCCGGTATCTGCCCTGGTTGCAGAGATATTGGTGCCGATATCAGAGAGCCCAGCCTTATAGCTCAGAATCATTGCTGGGCAGTGATGAGCACCCCCAATAGTCAGGTCTATAGAAAAGCATTGTAAGGATGGTATTCTTAACCACCCAGTGATGATGCTGAGCTGTAAGGCAAGTCCCTCTGAAAGTGCAGTGATATCGGTGCTGTAACTAACAGCACCGATATCTCTGCAACTAGGGTCAGATACCAGCAAAACTGACAGTGAGCTGAAATTAAAGCACTGCCATCTTTCCCGCATGGCCAATGTAATATTTTGTCCTAATTAAAGGGACAATATACTTCAATACTGAATATTACAGCGCATTCTACATGAGATCACATAGTAAAGTTCTGTAGGACTAAAAAAAAATCAAAAGTAAAAAAAAAATTACAAATATTAAAAGTTTAAATAATCCCTAGTTTTCCATATCAAAACTCAAAACAACAAAAATCGAACATACTAGGTGTCACCGCATACAAAAATTTTCAACTATTAAAATATGAAAAAATTATCCCATACAGTAAATACTGTAAATGAAAAAAAATCGCCTAAAAAAGTGTATTAAAAAAGTCATCTATATCCTAAAATGGTTTACATAAAAACTACAGCTTGCCCCGCAAAAATCAATATACAGAATGTTGTTCCACTATTCAATTCTATCTACTGAATATAATAATAATATAATAATAATAATAATAATAATAATAATATAATAATCGTGCTGTAATCTGGTAACAAGTATTTTATTACATTATAATAGGGATATTATTACGTTTGTAGATCCTTTATCATGTGCGTGAAAAAACTAAAGCAACAGTAATGATGTAATATAAATAGTTAGAGAGGCCATGTGGTTGGGCAGGGTTAAAAACCACATAAAAAAGCGTAAAAAGGCAATCCTTTTATACCATGGTTTTCAATGTGGTTATGTTTTTTACAGGTGAACACTTTTACATAACCTGTTTTACCTGTAAGAACAAAAACTATTGAATGGGTTTTGTTTGGAAGCGATTTTAACTGCACCCGACCGCACAGCCCGAATATATCCTTTTATTTCCATATTCAGACCCAAGCTTACCGTGTCTTCACCACATCCAGGGGGTGCATCAAGCAAATTTCCACCAGGCCTGTCAGGGATAGAGACAGAGATAAAGTCATCAGAATTTCAACAGGGTTTTCAGAGTTACCAAAAATAACATTGATTATCTCGTGTCAATGGGTCTTAACAAGCGGTGGGATATCTTGGGCAACAAGTGAACAGTCAGTTCTCAAGTTGATGTGTTACAAGCAGGAAAACTTGGTATGTATAGTATAAGGATCTGAGTGACTTTGGACAGGGTCTAGGTTAGAGCATCTCCAAAGCAGTGGCCTTGCGGGGAGTTCCTGGTACGTAAATATTCTTAAAAAAAAAAGACAAACGGTAAACTGGTGAGTCATTGGCAGCCAAGTCTCATTGAGGCTCGTGTGGATCTAAGGTTAGCCCATCTTATCTGATCCCACAGAAGAGCTACTGAAAATGTTACTAGTGATTACAACACAAAGGTGTCAGAACACACAATGCACCGCAGCTCTGGGCAATGTGCTGCTGTCATACCATGGCTCCTGCCATTGCATTGTGTATATTTTTACATGTACCATCAACCGAACATTAACCATCAACACTAGAGATGAGCGAACAGTAAAATGTTCGATATTCGTTTTGAATAGCCTCTCAATATTTGCCTATTCGAACAAATATCAAATCCCATTATAGTCTATGGGGAAGAATGCTTCGCTACAGGGGATCCCACCATTCAACTCAGGAGATTCACCAAGTCCACTAAGACACCCCAGGAAATGATGCCAACACCCTGGAATGCAACTGGGACAGCAGGGGAAGCCTCCCATTGACTTTAATGGTAGCATTGAAGTCAATGGGAGGCTTATTCTTCAGCGCTGAAATTCCACACCAAATTCCTCACTATTTTCCTGCGTGTGAATGGACCCTAAAGCCCCTACAGTGTCCAGCAATATAGCAGCAATAACTCATCACAGTTCTTCCCGCAACACTTTTCCCAGAAAGTCTGCAGAGGTTTCCTTTGCGGACTTTCTGCTTCCATTATACCTCTAGGTAAACCGCCAGCATTTGTGTAGGTATAATTCACATGCTGCGCATATTTTCTCACATTCGCTAGAATCCCATTCGCTACACAGTGACTGTAAAACGCTGCAGGGGCCCTGGCCTTAGTGTTTATTCTTGACTTTTTGTTTCCAAAAAGAGTGCTACCCCAGTCCACAGACGGCGTGTAATACCGCAGGTCATCTAATTCACTTCAATGATACGCACAATTTGTGGACAATGGTGACACTGTTTTTGGAAAAAAAATACAGTAGCAATGTTTCTCTAAGCATGGACATCAGGTCCCACCTTCTCCAGACGGCAGGCAAGTGTCACTTCATTTTTAGCCAACACTGGCACAGTGGGTATCACACACAAACTTTTTTCCTCAAGGAAACGCCTGGTAATATGCCCAGCAATGAACACTTAAAGATCCGGTCTTGTTTGGGTGAAAAATGATCCCTTAGACAAGTAAAACGCTGTCATTTAGAGGTAAATCAGTGCAGGCGACATTCCTTCCTCGGCAGTATCCCATTACATTGCTGATAACTGATAACAGCTGTTATTCCTGTCACTTCAGCCTGACTACAAGAAGATGCATCAAGAAATGGTGACACAAAGGATCATCACTTGTCAGCAATGGAAAGTCCCATCAAGAAGCCAAAGAGGTTTTCCTGGATTTAGATAGTGCTGACTTTGGATAGATCAGGATCAGGGGAGGTCTAATACCCAACAACCCCACCAATCACATAGTAGCCAACAGTTCTGGGAATTAGACACTGCGATGGCGTTGGGCTAAATGAACCACAAAGTGGGCAGTATGTAGGAGTTTTCTGGACAGGAAAGGGAAGTCCTAAGAGGTTTGGGCACTATTAAAATATCCAGGGATTGGCAACTATGCCATCAGAGGATATCATATGCCGAGGCAACTGGAATTAGCACTGCAAGGAAGCCACCCCCCCCCCCCCCTGACAGTACTCGTCCATAGCCCTGTACTGTCAGAGGGGGCATTCCTTACCACCCAGCGATAACGCTAAGCTGTGAGTATTGCCCCCCCCCCCAGTACAAGTATATGGACGAGTACAGTCAGGGAGGGTGTTCCGAACACCCTTCTGACAGTGGGCTGAGATCGATGCCGTTATAACAGCCCCGGAATCTCTTACCTCAGGGCACATAACACAATTACCTTTCATGTCCTCATAGATTGGCGGTATTATATACTGCTAGAAAGCTGAAAGTGCGCTGAATTTAGGATATTGTCATCTTTGATGGTACTCGCCTGTGTGCTGAAATTAACAGCACCAATATTCCTCCACTGAAAAAAGGGCAGGCTTACAGCCTGGCATCACCATTGGGCTGTGAGGAGCGCCCCGGACAATACTCTTCCATAGCCTTGTACTGTCATGGGGGCGTTATTCACAGCCCAGAATACTGGTACAGGATCTAAAGGGGATAAACTACAAATTGAAGCAGAACTTGTAGGGTACGTTTATGATGATAGGTTCACACTTGCATTGGTTGTCTATTGTTCTGGTCAGTTGAAGCCCGACGGACCACATTGGGGTTTATCAGGTGTCCGTTGTTTTTAAACGTACAACTTTGCATGTACAACTTTTTACATCCATCGATTTCAGGCGAACACTGTGACGACGCCACAGAGATTTAAACGTAGCCTGAGACTTGTAAGTATACATTAACATTACTGATTTAACTTTTTTTATGTACGGTTTCGTAAGCTTCATCCGGCTCTTTTTTGGCCGTACCAGTAGCTAGGGGTCAGCAGCATTGACAGCATCCCCCACAGCCAGGTGAGCCTGCAGTGACACATGCAAACAGGCAGCTTGTAATTAGCTGGACTTCTGCCAAGCCAAATATTTCAGATCAGTTTCCTTAACAATTTGCTTTAATCATTTATTAATAGACTTTCTGGCTGGGATACAAAAGGTGAGGTTGAAATAACAGAAGAAGAATGCCAGCCAATAAATCATCGCAAGCTTGCAGTGCTGACACAGGGCTAACCTCTTCAAGTGCTGCTCGGGCCACTATCAGGGCAAGGATTCCACGCCAACCTGTCCGCCCTGCCTGACCAATAAAAGGATGGTCAGAAAATGTGGTTTACACAATCTATAGGAAAATGCCATAAATAACAATTGCCTAATAACTCGTCATCAGAAAGCATCCTGCTTTAGCACCGTTCCACTATGGGGAATTTCAAGCCACCCACATCTACATACAGAATCCATCATCATCGCCCAGAATAAAATGCATTATCGTGATCTTTAGTGACAGACTGTCATAATCTACTGACAGGTGTATGTCAACCCATGTCTGCAGTGCAATGAAGGAGTGCAGACAGTCAGTATTGTGCTGAAAGGTAAGACAGGACAGGCACAGGGAAGGTGAAATCCTCCAAACCCTATAGAAGCTAATAGCTATAGTTCAATATTAAAGGGGTCTGCCCACCATGCCCACCAATACAACATAACTGTGGATAGGGAATGAGTGAAAATCAATGGGGATCCTACTGCTGGGACCCCTGCTGATCACAACAACAGAAGCCCCTTGGACTTCATTGAAATGAATGGAGCGACAGTGTGCCTGCATGACCACAGCTTGTAATGGACGGGTTGACAAGGGTTGGGGGCAGGAATTAATATAAGGCCTCGTTCACATCTACGTTGGTATTCCATCCGGGGGAGTCTGCATGAGTACCCCCGAACACAACTGCAAGCGCTGTGCCAGTGAAAGCACACGGACCCCATAGACTATAACGGGGTCTGTGTGCTTGCCGCGAGATCTCCGCAGGGATCATATGGGCAGGAAAGTACCGGTACTTCACAATCTACTTTCCTGTTCGCATGATTCGTGTGGGCAGCACACGGCCCCCATTATAGTCTATGAGGCCTGTGTGCTTTCACTGCAAAGCGCTTGCAGTTGCGTTTGGTATTCCATTCGGAGGGTTGCATGCAGACTCCCACAGATGGAATACCAACGCAGATGTGAACCAAGCATAAGACTTATATAAAAATAGAAAATCTGTTTTGACGTTATCTGTTCATAGTAGATGTTTTGAGCATGAAAAACAGAACGATTGTATGAATAAGACCTAAGCTTGGTGCATATAGTATACTATAGGGGGCACATTTACACTAGGTTCACACCTGCGTTTGAGTTTCGGAATGGGGAACAGAATCCTTAGGCGGATACCTGGTGCAGGAGTGAACCTAGCCTTATTACGTTACTTGCACCTTTTTTTGGCATAGATTTCGTCTTTTCGTGGTCTGTTTCAACCCTTGGACTTTTTTCCAGATGTTATACTGCAGTCGCCACTTTTACGTTTTGCTGAGAAAAGGGGCATGGCCTAAATGCAGATCTTGCTGTTTTGTATTTTCATGCTGTATTGAAAGAGGGACAAAACAGCAGCGCTGGAGTCCTGGGTTCAAATCCCGCCAGGAACAACATCTGCAAGGAGTTTGTATGTTCTCCCCGTGTTTGCGTGGATTTTCTCTCATTCTACAAAGACATACCGATAGGAAATAAATGTACATTGTGATCCCCACATTAAAAAGTACATAGCTAAGGTGTATCTAAAAAAAAAGGTGTATCTAAGCTATCTATGACATGTAGCCAGAAGGTGCGCATGCATCATAAATAGACATAAGAGTAAAACTAGTCTAAAAAAAGGGGCAGATGATAAATAACCCCCTATGAGTTCAGGATGGGATGAAGTCTCAGAAGACATCATGGGACAGTAGTTATATGTGGGCAGAGTTTTCCTTTAACCATTTCTCTGCAGACTTTTATTCCGCACCAGCAGGAACGCTGTAACAAAGCCTGCAGGATACTTTTTCATGGTAAAATGCTAAATAAATTCATTTTCCTCCACCCCTCCCCCTAATGCACACACACGCTGGCGCTCCTTTAGCTGTCAGCACTTCTTTCATTTCCTAGTAAAGGTCTTTTAATCGTATAAGGAGGAGGAGGAGGATGGAAGACGCAACGCATGCTGAAGACTTTCCATTGCAGAATCTCAATCTGAAATGTCAGAAAGTTCTCAGCAAGATAATCTACATAGTACAGGGGTAAAAATAATGAATACTACACGGATACTGGTGAAGATAGAATCAGATAATTGAGTCATTGTGAACCCGTCATATGTTGTTACAATGTAGAACCCATACTGTACCAGTGAATACATAGAGCTGCATAGTTATCTGGGGGTTCACCAATATGTTAGGGAGCCCTGAGACTGGTCTCCCTGCCCCTGCTCATAGGCTTAATAAAGGGTTATGTCCCACCCCAAACAACCCTAGACTGTGTTAGGCCACCTATTTATGGGTAGGCTTTATTAAGCTGTGCGCCTTTTTACTGCAGAACAATTTGCTGAGATTGTTTCCAAAATTTCCGGACTGCCCCATCAAATTGCGGACAGTTGGCAATAACATACTCTCTATGCAGAATCGTGCAGCTTTAGCTTGTCAAGCTGAAGATGAAATTTTTTCAAGTGTTCCTAGTTAAAAACAAAGACTTGTGTGTCCTTTGCCTCTTAGGCTATGGTCCCACGGTCCAGAAAAGCAGCTTTTTTGTTGCGTTTTTTTGAGTCAAACCCAGGAGTGACTAGAAGAGGAATGGGAAATATATAGGGGGTTCTAATACCTCTCCCTTCTGCGGAATCCACTCCTGGCTTTGGCTAAAAAAAAACCACAGCAAAATCTGCCACAAAAAAGCTGCTTTTCCGCAACATGGGACCTTAACCTCAGGCTAAGGCCCCACGGGACGATAAGCAGCACTAAAGTGCTGCAGGAAAATCTACAGCGGGAACGCATTGTGGTTCTTCCCGCAGTGCTTTGAACAGAAAGTTCACAGAGTTTTCCTCCGCAGACTTTCTGATACCATTATGGCTACGGGAAAGCCAACGGCGTTTCCATACATATATTTTGCATGCTGTGATTTCCAAAACCGTGATGGTTTTGGAAATCACAGCATGTCCGTGCTGCAGTTTTTAGTGCAGAGTGGGCATGGGATTCGCATGAATCCCATCCACTTTGCCTGTTCTGTATAATACAGCGATTTTTTCCTGCGCCGTTTCTGGCCCTGGGGCCCAGGCCTTATTCTGGTTTCTCTGAGTTTTGCCCGATGGTGAAACCACCCATAAATACACTTTCAGGCTAAATTTGCACATTCTGACAACTCAGTATTTTCCTTATAGGTTTAACAAGGGAAAACAATCCACAAAGTAAAAATTAAATCAAAAATGCTGCGGAGAAAAATATGATGCGTTTTCACTGCGGTTTTTTAGTTGCGTTTCGCTATGTAGTCTTTAGCCTATAACATACTAGCCAATATTTAGGCATTGGTGTGCAGGGATACAGTGCACCCAGGATGCAGGGGCACTTTTTGGGAAAGGCCGTGCCCCCAATGGGTGAGGTAATGCCCCTTCTGGACATTGGTAAGCCATCTTATAGGCATCACCAAGCCCCCTGGGCAGGAAATGTGCTGTCCATGTCCCTTTTCTGGATGTGACCAGCAAATCACATGGAAAATGGCTGCTTGCATGGGGTTCCTGGAGATTTGCCTGTTCTTGTAGGGGTTCCCCCTTTTTCTGGGAGTCTCCTGGACATTCTAAGACACTTGGCAAGTATGATGGAGGTTTCTGCAGTGAGGAGCTTCATATATTTTACAGTCTACCAATTGAAATGCATGCATACAATGTCAAATTAGGTTACTTTGGGTCCTCCAGAGGAAATTATTTTAAGGGCGCACACTCCACCATGTCATGTCTTTTAATGGCAGACATGACACATCCATAAGGTCTAATAGGGTATTTGTAATGAACTCATAAGAAATAGACCTTTGTGGCAAGTGACTATGACTATCTGCTGGATTATTGGGGAACTTTTATTTTGGACAAAACAGTACAACCCTGCATATATACAGTATATTTTTGGCATTACGCCAGTGACATGTTTTGACACATATCAAGGAGATAGCTTCTGTGCCTGGTATCGCAGCCTAAAGGGGTTATGGCAGGATTTCAACTTATCACTTATTCACAAGACAGGTGAGGTTCCCATCACTAAGACCTCCATTGATCTCAAGAATTGGCGGTTCCTTGTACTCCATCTGTATATGATGGGACTGCCAGAGATACAGCTGCCAAGTGCTTTCCATAGAGATGAATGGAAGGGCAGCAAGAGAGCATGGATCCCAGTGGTTGGAGCCCCCGACTCTCAATCAGACACTTGTAATGTTACCCCCCCCTTAACAGTATTGAAATGAATGGAGCTTTATATTCGCTAAATTGTAGCGTAAGGTAAAAATAAAAACAATGAATTGCGTACAATGTATACACATGACATTGACCCTTCCAAAGTCATACAGATAGATATGCTACATAGCATAGGTTTTATGAGCTCATCTGTTATAGATTTTCTGTTTAGACATGTTCCTTATTTATACATCCAAGATCTAGACTTCTGATAAGACAAAATCCAGCAGCGCGGCTGTAAGTGACAATGTATAAGGAACTGTATATGAGCCAGCGGAATGATACAGATGAATAAAGATGTTCTGCTTGTCATCTTGGCAGGACTGTAACCTCTGAAACCTAGCCATGACATATGGACCTATCCTAGGATGTAGAGCTGCAGCACCCCCTGGTGGAATCAGGAGGAAGATTGCCTGAACTGTAAATACAGCACTGTAATGTCACTTGTCACCTACTATATAATGATAATGTTATATGGCTTACAAAGCACAGTGGATTAAACAGCGGTATTGTTTCCTTTACATTTTAAAGATATCCTCATAGACCCCTTTGAAATCCCCTTCTGTGTTAATATTATTACAGCAATGCCATGTTAGTATATACAGCACATAATACATATTTTTAAGCTGGACATCCCCTTTAAATATAAAAACTATCCCCATTACCTCGCTTTAAGTAATTCAATGCACTGCAGGGATGCTGAGATTTAGGAGGGGGCCCCAGTATTATTGATAATCCAGCCCTTACTGGCCACTGTCAGAATATAAAACCACAAAAAGGTATCAACTACTGAAGATCACCAAGTTTTCGTGTTTTTTTTTATATAAAACCACAGTATGACTAAGACTCACAAGCAATATCTGTATGTATACCTTTGTATTCATATCATATATGAATCATATCGAAAGAAATAAAAGACCTACGATCAGATAGCAACAAGGGGGTGAGATGGGTTCAAACTGCAGCTGGCGAACACTAGACCAATGCTGGCCAAATCCACTGACCATATAATGTGGGTGGTGGTCTAAACACAGGAGAGAAGGATTGGACTGGTCGGATTTGAACATGCCCAATCCTTTTGTTCCCGGGGGAGATAAGATACTGATGAGTCTGGCAGCAACTTCTACCCTGCCCTGTCCATTTCATACATAAGCATTAGCCACATAAAGCAGGAATGTATATGTGGGCGGAAAGGAATGGCCGCAGACCAAATCAATGTATGATGAATAGCTATCGAAAATAAAGTGTATGGCCAGTCTATGGCTAGGACTTTACAGGAACATTCGTTGCCTGCAAGCTATGGTAAAATCACACCATTATATGATCTCAGTGTCTCACTATGAAGGAAAAAGTCACGGAAAGTGTAGGAATTTTTACTATTTTCTAAGGGTATGTTCACACTGCTGTCATTACAGTACGTTGCTGTCATCCGTCATAAGTTGACAGCAATGGACATTAATGATAGTGGAGTAACAGACCCAGACAGAGCCCCTTCGTCTGTGTCCGTTCCCATTGACTCTAATGTAAACATGACGATGGGCACGTTCTTCCGTCATGTAAGATGACTTGAATCATGCAAGACTTTTTCCTCCATCAGAAAAGTAACAAACGTTATGGAAGAAAGCTTCTGTCATGGGGGTGAATGCAGACAGGAGGCTTCGTCTGTATCTGTCTTTTAATGTCCGTTGCTCTCATCCTGTGATAGATAAGAGCAACGGACATTGAATAAGGAAATTGCGCACCTAGCCTTAAAAGACAATATTGAAGTTGTGCGCAAGTCATGGTACTGCCAACTGAAAGGTAACAGCATATACATGTAGATTTGCATCCCTTTCAGGGTCTGTAGAGAGCTGGGAAGTAACAGAGCATCTATTATATCAATTCAGAGAATTCAGAAACAACTGCTTGAAATCTTGAAAGACTTGAGGACAACTCAGGAACGTCTTCCAGGTCAGATTTGCAGGGGAATGTCTCAATAACAGGAAAACATACATTAAAAAAAAGTCAATATCATTGGACTCCAAACACTATCCAATGTGTATTAGAACAGGAATGCAGTGACTGCACGATGACATCATAGATGCTGATGTCATCTGTGTCCCATAAAATTATTAGAGGCGCACGTTACAGTGTAGAACATAGACTAGATTTTAATGAACAAACCTGTTAACGAGGAGTTAATTGGACCGGTTTCGCAAGGATCAGTTGATACTCATATTAAACAGACTATATTTGCTCTTATAGTGATCCACAAGCAGTTTAACAGGGTATCACAGGGTTTTTATGTGAATTCTCCCTTTTCCTTTATAAGTTTGGTCTTGTTCCCTAGACTGGTAAAATAAGATGCTGTTAAAATGTTTTAAGAGAGCGCCAGAGGACACAATAAAATGGCAGATGGCCGTGTCCCTGTAAGCTCTGCACCAGTAATCGGGGACTCTAGTAGGGTCTGCGTCTTTATCTGCTGCTTTCCATCTAACAAGTGACCCCTTATCGGAGATAGGAGAAATACTGTAATCTGCAGACGGAAGAAGGGCAGCATCACAGCACTTGTAAATCTACTGCAGGTAATATTAAGATGTAAGACCCTCCCTCAGGTTTTACATAAAGCCCAAATGCTAAACCTGTAATCAGGTTTTCCATCTACCATATACCTTCTAAAATATGGCTGCTACATATGGACACCTATACATAGTCTCTGCTCGCTCATATCCAACTCCCAAAGAGGCAAATAGATGCAATTTTCATGCAAATTTGCATGAACTCCCCACTTTTGTGGTTTGGCTTGAGAAAATGTTGAAGGAAAATCTGGACCATTAGCAAGTATATAGGATATATTCTGAATGATGCATCCACCTGACATAGCCCGAGTTAGGTACAGGTATAGGTAGTCAGATTTGGGAAGATTTGGCCATATGAAATAAGTGGAAGAATGGACCATGCACCCTTATGCTAGCCATGCACATTGTGAACCTGCTGGCCAAACCTTCATTTGGTTAATAGTTTGCACTCCTGAGCCCTCCTATACATGTTCTTAGCTTGGAAGGATGTGTGCTTGTTCTAGATATGGAGATGGGAGTAAGCCATTGTCTAGATATGGAGGTGGGAGTAAGCCATTGTCTTCTAGATAGATAGATGGGAGCAAGCCACCATCTAGATTTGGAGATGGGAGTAAGCCACCATCGAGATATGGAGATGGGAGTAAGCCATTGTCTAGATAGAGAGATGGGAGTAAGCCACCATCGAGATATGGAGATGGGAGTAAGCCACCATCGAGTTATTGGGATGGGAGTAAGCCATTGTCTAGATAGAGAGATGGGAGTAAGTCACCATCTAGATATGGAGATGGGAGTAAGCCATTGTCTAGATAGATAGATGGGAGTAAGTCACCATCTAGATATGGAGATGGGAGTAATCCATTGTCTAGATAGATAGATAGATAGATAGATAGATAGATAGATAGATGGGAGTAAGCCACCATCTAGATATGGAGATGGGAGTAAGCCACCATCTAGATATGGAGATGGGAATAAGCCATTGTCTAGTTTGACATATGCCACTGAAGAAAAGATAGGAAGCCACCCATACACATAAGATGGTTCACAGGTCCTGCAGAATGGTACTAGAGCAGGTCCCACTACAGGTCTGTAGAACTGTTGCCTTGCAGCGCTAGGGTCCTGGGTTCAAATCTGACCGAAGGCACCCGTCAAGGGCAAAAAATCATCTGCAAGGAGTTTGTATGTTCTCCCCGTGTTTGCATGGATTTCCATCCCATATTCCAAAAACATACTGATAGGGAAAAATGTACATTCTGAGCTCTAAGTGGGGCTCACAATCTACAAAAAAAAAAAAAAATCTGACCGAAGGCAGGAAGTTTGTATGTTCTTCCCATGTCTGCATGGGTTTCCTCGCAGAACCGCACTGTATACACAATACCGTAAGCAGAGCACCTTACAATGGCAATGCTTGGGATCAAAGCTCAGCTCAATCATTTGAATGTAGTTCGCAGGACATGTGACTGATGAATGTGACATCACATGTCTGTGAAACAAGAGCGCTGCTTAGGGAGTGCTGTTGTCGCTTCAAACAGCTGATCTGTTGTGGTCATTGCTGTTGAGTCCCCATGGATATTCAAGGAATGACCTACCCTAAGGATAGGTCATCAAGCAAAAGGTGTGGTCATTTATTTTCTAGAACCATATTAACATTGGGGTAGAGCATTTCTTAAATTATTTTTTTTATATTATTATTTTATTCTAAAATAATAATAATAATAATAATAAACATCATTTCTTACAACTGTACATTGTGCATTTCTTCTATTATTCCTCCTAGAAATTTATGAGTACATTGACAATTGGGTGTTACCATTCAGTGCTGACACTCCCCTCTGACAAGTGGATGATAACACCCAGTTGTATATTTATTTATACATTTCCAGGAGGAATAACAGAAGAACAGCAAAATGAATTGCAAGTAGAGATGTTCCAGAATTGTTATTTCATGGGGAATACAGGTATCTACTACAACTTATAGAGGTGACAGATCCTCTTCCATTTAAAAAGCTGTCAACCAGCTTTTTATCAATCCCAAATGGCAAAAACCAGCACTGTTATGTAGAGTGATATTTTCCTGACTTCCCATTTCTTACTTTACTGCTTGTGTATTACTGGTGGATGCCTAATATTCATACCTTAGAAGAAATCCTACAAGTCCAGACAAGGGTGATAAAATAGTGGATGGACATGGGAGAAAGAGCAAAAAATCTCTATAAATGTAAAAATATTGATGACTTTTATTACAGGTCAGTAGCAGGGAATATTGTGATATGGCGATTCTATGTGGTCGTCGTTGATCTTATTCAGTGAATACATCTTCATCTGGGCAATGAAAGGACCATCACTGTCAAGACATTTCACCCCCCATGGCAATCCCCTATAGCCGGCACAGCATCTGGTACAGGAGCAGAGATAGAGAAACACTTTTCCTTGGAATGGGAAGTGCAAGGGTTAGGAAGGTGAGAGGTCAAGCGCAGTCAATTTCTCAACTTCCAGTGTTTTTCTTTTAGGTTCAGTAAACACACGTGGAGCAGCTTCTGTCCTGTCCCAGAGTCAAAAACTGATCGTTCCAACAACACACATGCAGGGTGCAAAAACATACAGATGGGAGAAGCTTGTGTGTGAGGGAAGGTACACGTGTGAGGTCCAGGCCGTGTCATGTCACACAGGTTGTTTGGCCGTAGCTCTCTGGTGATAAAGTGATGGAAGCCCAGAGAAAAGGCCATGTGTATTTTTGATGGGTCTCCGTGAAGGATGAGAGGAAGGAAAAAGAACATCTATAATGACGCCCAACACGAAAGGCAAAATACAGGCCACATCTGGGGTTTCACAGTAAGACAAGCCCAATGCGGGAGGTCCAGGAGACTCCACCAGTTCACGTAAATGTTCATTATCACTGGAGAGTCATTAAACTTTACAATGAGACCTGCAGCATTTAAAGGGGATGTTCCACCAGTGAAAACTCTCTCCATATGCCCTAATAGGATATAGAATGATCACATATTGGGTCCCCTTCTAGGAGCCATTAATAGGTGGCTCTTACACCTTGTGTGTATGACATGGACAGCTATTGCCTGCCATGAAATATTACGCTGAAATTATATTAACTGCATGAACAATATATTATAGGGAAACAGTCACTTTTTTGGCCCAAGAAGCAGCAGACAACCCTATTTGGAGGTGACATTACTAGAAGGTGGATTCACCACATAGTTTAGGATACAGTTAAAACTGGAGGTGCGCACATGTTTTGCATAGATGGAGAATGGACTTATAGAATCAATTCCTCTTGTGGATCCAGTGAGCCTCAGTCCAGCAATGGATACATCAATTAATAGCGTTATGAGGGAAATAAGATATTTTAGCGGTGTACTCACTGTGCCCTATGAGCAAACTTAATAAATACACCAAGGTACCCCTTTACACCGATCCTTACATTTTCATGGCACTACAGGTAGCCAGAAGTCTTATTTTTCTGCCTCATTTGCTGATTCTTTGAGTCACGTAACTGACCCCACTCTGCCAGGTACTAGGCAGGGGCGTAACTTGAGGGGGTGCAGAGGGTGCAGTCGCACCGGACCCAGGAGCCTTAGAGGGCCCATCAGCACTGGCATCAGTATAGAGATTGCAGCTTCCATCTGGCCCATAAGCTAAGGAGACCCACAGATTACCCTAACCATACTAAAGTGGATTATACTGCTTAGCGCCTGTAACCATCACTATCAAGAATTCACTGCAGGGATGAGGTAGGGGGCCCGAACAACAGATTGCACCAGGGCCACAAGACTTTAGTTACGTCACTGGTACTAGGACTACTAGTACTTTACATTGGACTTGATGACCCATGTCTTTTTTAACCTTACAGATTTTGTTAAATGTTGAAAGAAACTCACCAACATGAGACTGACAGGGGTCCGACACCTGGGATCCCCAATGATGAGCTGTTCTCCCCAACCAATATACAGAGAACAGAGCCAGGGAAAGATAATTCTGTGGTGAGTCAATATAGATCAACTCCCACTCACTTGTATAGGAGCTGATGCACAGTAACCTAGCACAGCCACTACACAGAGAGCAGAGAGCTATCCGCTTCTGATTCTGTTCTCTGTAGAGCGGTAGGTGAAAATAGCTGATAAGATAGCTGAAGAATAGGTCATCAATTTCTACGGGAAATCCCTCAAATAATTTCTTCACATCCTCTTCCTAATCCTAAACATTTGTGTCTTAGATGGTATAATGGTATAGCATATGTATTATATTACAAAATATTACTGGCATACCGTCATCAAAATAATTCTGTCATACAAATCACTTCAAAAAATAGCTCCATATAATGACAAAAAAAAAAAAATACCGCCAATAAGCTCGCACTGGTGAACAGGTGAATATCTTGGTAGGCCTCTGAGATGACATCTAAGTGCAGAGGCCAACCAGTAGCCTTCTTCCCTGGGCCCCATCTTCTCAATCACACTGCCCCAATAATCAATCATCTTGCAGCGTTTTTCTCCGTCCTGTTTCTGTGTGGACACATATCCTCAGCTCAGAGAGGTAAAAACAGTAATTTGGGGACAAAAATACAACTTATAAAGGAAACAAATGATCCCAGAGACCTGATGAGAACAAGGGCATGTGCTCTTTGTGTTCCAAGGTAGATATTAAAAACACCCCAAGGTAAAAATATCAATAACCAAAGTATATGATACAAAAAAAACTAAATCAAACTACAGCTGGTTCATTGTACAACGTCAAGTTCTAGAATAAAAACATCCGCGCACCTATATCAACTGAGCATGACCATTGCAGGCTTTTGCCCTCGGGGTCTGTATCCACTAAAAACAAGAAGAAATCTCAGAAACGTTGAGGATATAAAAGACACAATTCATTACAAAGTTGTAGAACTTTTCTTTATACATTCTGCTACATTTATATAGGGAACATTGCATAATATTAAACTATAGACAGACACGTCTGTATTTCCACTGTAGTGATTTATGTGTGCGATCCTGTCACTGTCCTCTGTATATCGGGGATTGTGATGTACGCTACATCTGGGCTTGACAAGTGATGATGAGTGTCTGGTTCCTGCGCCCTTGTAACATATGAGCACACTGGGGAGATGATGCACATACAGTATGCGGAGGGCAGGAAAGGACTATTATTAGGAGGACATGTCTCTTTCATAAAGTACAACCTCTTATGTTTTCATAATCTGCAGGCAGCGTGAGGAATCCCACAGGCACCAAGACCTCACACACTGGGCGGCAGAACTCTGGATTTTCAGTCTTTGCAAAACATAACTGCCCATGTACATCACAGCAGAAGCTGGAAATACAGTATATCACCCTGTATATGTGACTGAATGGAAATAAATACTGCAAGCGGCATGCACATTGTGCTGCAATATTCGTGCAGGGTGACAGGGGGCTGTGGTAAATCCACTTATCAAATATATGCTAAAACTAGCTGGTACCCGCGACTTCGTCTGCGGTGATTGTGGAAGTGGGTAAACAGGCGCGGGTAAGGTTTTCGTACTGTGTATAAGGTCTGGGATATGAAATGTAACTTTGTATCTTGTTTTTGCTATAATTCTGAGTTTACGTGAGACTTTTGTGATGAATGTAATTTGTATTTCAGCTGCTATACGGTGTTGGTATAAACTGTACATAGTGTCTTTGGGACAGAAGTATTTCAGGTTAATATACTTGGATATACGACATTGTATGATTTGTTATTTTCCGCCAGTACATGTAAGTTTTGGGCACAGGAGACTCTTGAGCAAGCCACATAAAGTCTGTCCCTGTGCATGACAGTTTAGTAACTCCATGTGCCTCTTATTAATAGCAATTAACCCCATCATGTCCCTCACATTAACCCTTGTGTAAGAGTTACTGATATGTGAGAGACTTGGAAGTAATAATTAAGTATCTTCATTATTGAGGTCTTTTATTAGTACCTCCATATGTCTCACATAGTAGTAACCTTTATATGAGGCACACAGGGGTTAATATGAGGGACATGATGGGGTTTATTGCTATTAATGTGAGGCACACAGGGGTTAATATGAGGGACATGATGGGGTTTATTGCTATTAATGTGAGGCACACAGAGGTTAATATGAGGGACATGATGGGGTTTATTCCTATTAATGTGAGGCATATGGAGTTACTAAGACTAAACTAATAACCCCAAATGTCTGACATTAATGAGAACAGTAATCCTATGTACCTGTGTGTTTTTCAGTGTCACTTTGCTAGCAGCTTCCTCTTCTCCTCTGGGAATGTTAGCAGGATGCAGACCACTATAGCAGGCACAGACCTGAGCGATTAAGCTCCACCCCCTGGGTTTCCTGCACCCCTCTCAAAGGGGAGTGTCCTTATGCCTCAGCTCTAGTAGAGCACTGAAGAGACTCGGACTTCATTTAACTCTTGCAGGTCCTGTGCTGCTGGTGTGCCAGTGAAATATGGCAGGAGTTCCACTCTTGGCATGTGTGCCAGGGGTTGCTGACCTCTGCTGTAGAGGGTAATATGAATTTTGTGGCTTGCTATGGTCCAAAGTGTGTGAGATTGCAGAGATAGTGATGTGAGTTTGGGTTTTGTGGGGGTCCTGGGAAAAACGTATGTGCGCTATTGTGACGAAAAGTAGCCTATGCTGTGGAAAATTTCAGCCAAATCGGTCGAGCGGGTTTTGCGTGATTGAGTAACAAACATCCAAACACACAAACCCACAAACTTTCACCTTTATAATATTAATAGGATTAGCAGATCAATGTCCATGGAAGCCCTAAGGCTGGATTTTGGCACATATTGGGCCCGTTCACATGGAGTAAATGTTGCAAAATACATGTGTAAAAAATACATGTGCAAAAATAAGACTCCCATTGACTTCAATGATATTTTTGATGTGTATTTTGACGTGTTTTTTACACGTGTAAAAAAATGTCATTGAAGTCAACGGGAGTCTTATTTTTACACGTGTATTTTTTACATGTGTATTTTGCCAAAATACACACACGTGTGAACGGGTCCTTACTGTGCCAACTGCCCCACTTTCACAACATTGTTTGCCCTCAAATTTTGGATATTAGACACATTTATTATTCAGATACTCCAAAAGGAATAGGGACAATTTATTAGAATTTTTAGTATAGTTTTCAGATAGAAAAGTGACATTTTTTAGTTCACAGTAGTTTGCACCATTTTACTCTTTTTTGTAGATTGTGGCCCCATATAGGGATCACAATGCACTTTTTTTCCCCTATCAGCATGTCTTTGTAGAATGGGAGGAAATCCACACAAACACAAGGAGAACATACAAACTCCTTGCAGATGTTGTTTCTGGCAGGATTCGAATCCAGGACTCCAGTGCAGCAAGGCTGCAGTGCTAACCCATGAGCCACTGTGTTGCTCCCATTTCACTTATTTTTTTAATACTTGACACACCAATTTTGAAAAACAAAGGCAGAACAGGGATCAAGTCAGACTGAGGCAAGGGCAGCTCGGTCCCAGATTTACTATAACTTACACCAAAAAACTAGCAGGACTTGTGTACGAAATCATAGAATAGCAGCCGTAGGAGCTGCCATATCACTGGATTAAACCTAGGTGCGTGTTCTGACTTTTTCTCTATTTTCATGAGTTTCATAATTGTTTATTTCTTTCAGTTTTTTGTAGCTGCAGAAGCTCCAGAGTAACTTGCTCTGAAATCATGAAAGGCTTTGTAATTTACGCTATGTTCACATTGGTGTCTGGTATCCACTAGAGATGAGCGAACACTGTTCGATCGAATAGGTATTCGATTGAATATCAGGCCGTTCGAGGTATTCGATTCCAATCGAATACCAGAAGGCAAACACACAAAAAATTCGATTCCGCTCCCACCTTCCCTGGCACTTTTTTTGCACCAATAACTGCACAGGGGAAGTGGGACAGCAACTATGACAACGGAGGCATCGGAAAAAAATCGGAAAAAGTAATCCAATTTATACAAATGGTGGATTTATCATTCGGTCAATTTGAGACTGTGAACTATGTGACTGTGAGACAGGGATAGATGTACAGGCAGGGTTAGCTAGGGATTACCTTTATTTAGGTGGGAATGTTACTCACCCAGCTCTTTGGGGCTCTATCTCCGGAGTAGCCGAGCTGAGCGCACGGCCAGCACTGCTAGATCTCGGCATAGGAATGCAGTAGTACAGAGTACAGCTTTCGTCCAATCAACGCTGGTTCTGCAGGAGGAGGCGGAGTCTAAGATCAGTCCACAGCAGTCTCCATTCTGGTCCGATATTAGACTCTGCCTCCTCACAGACGAGCCTCCGACAGAACCAGCGTTGGTTGGCCGAATGCTGTATTCTGTATGGCATCCGGCCAATCAACGCTGGTCAATGCATTCCTATGGGAAAAAGTCAGCTCGCACATATCGCAAGCTGACAGGGATCCCGACGTAATACAGTGACTTGGGCATGTTAGATGCCCCCAGGCATGCTTCCCCTGCTGTCCCAGTTGCATTCCAGGGTGTTGGCATCATTTCCTGGGGTGTCATAGTGGACTTGGTAACTCTCCTGAGTCGAAGAGTGGGATCCCCTCAAACGAGCATTTTTTCCCCATAGACTATAATGGGGTTCGATATTCGTTCGAATAGTCGAATTTTGAGGGGATATTCGAAACGAATATCGAATATTGAATATTTTACTTTTCGCTCATCTCTAGTATCCACCAATTGTGAGCCTGTTTAAAAAAACTACAGATTTGTCAAAAAAATAGACACAAATGGTTACACATCGCATACCATATTCCATATTTTTTTTGACAGATCCGTCAATGGGTAGTCATCAAAAAACAGTTTGTTAATGTCCATTTTTGCTGAATTTGTTTTTTGTCCCCCCACCCCCTTGTCCCTGAACACGCACAGAGAAGAATGAAAAACGAATTGCAAAACAGAAACATTGGTTAGTCCCTACAATACTATATGCCAAAACTGGACATCCTCTTTAAAAGACCAACATATCTACAAGGCTCTCGAATTTTTTAATTTAATGGTAATGGAATTTACCTTCCATTTTTTTTTTGTTTATATCCCAATCTTTATACTGGAAAAAATTAAAAACTTATGCTTACATAGCCCACAGTGATTAAAATAGAAAATAAAACATATCTCACAAAAAAAAACTAAAAACCTATAAAATGAAATGTTTGTCCGGTCCTACGGATAGCAGGGTGCTACAGTATATACGTGGCTTCTTTTCAGACGTCCCCTAGAAATACATAGAGTGATTTCACCGACGCTCCATTCTGACTACATGGGACTCCCATTCTGGTGATCATTGGAGGTCCTAGTACTAAGACCCCAACAGCTCTATAATCCCTATCCTGTGTTGCTGCTTCTAGGAAAAAAAAAATCCCTATTTTGTAATCCCAGACAAGCTATTTAATATTTTTGGAGAGCAGTATCAAAGTGAAGCTACATCCTAATATTTATTCTCTGTGTATTTCTAGTAAAAAAAAAAAAAAAAAAGTACATGAGGCAATCACCAATTACACAAAAGAAAAAAAAATCAGTCGGATCAAGGGTGAAAATCAGCGCAGTCATAAAATGACCCCGTGCACTAAACAACCATTCATGAATATGTACATATGGGATTGCTTAGATGAAACCGTGAAAAACCTCTGCATGGACTAACATTGGGTTAATATTAATTACAGGATTAACTTCAATGCAATCAAGAATTAATAGGATCAAATCCTTGGCTACAATTTCTATTACAACCACGCTACAAGTAAAAATTAAGGAGATAAAGTAAAACAATCTGGTAAAGATCAGCTATTATATACACAATAAAAAGTAATAAAAAGAGTGACATCTATGCCAAAAAACATCCAAACAATTCTCTTCCAGTTTCATCATCTCTCAGACACAAGGAACCTATTGGAAGTTGTGATCATCTGAATAGCTTTATAAGTATTACGTCTTGTACCAAGACGGGCCCTGAGACGTTGGTTGGTGGTGGGGCACTGGTCAATGGTAGGGCACCCATGATCACTAGAAACTCTACAAATTCAAGACTCATTACCATTTTTATACAAATGCCAGTTCTAAGCCAGTGCAACCCTTGAGATATACCGGAGTAGGTACTGGGGCGGAGGTCCAGCAGTTCACAGTACAAACCTCATTAGTCAATTTGTCATATGCCGTATCCAAACAGCAATTACTAAATTATAAGAGCGGATCTAAGAACTCCTGGGGGAGACCCTCCTCTCTTGCCCCCTAGGCTGAATAATAAGCAGGCTAAACAAACAGGGCAAGAGGGCAAAGGAAAAGTCACAACCAGGAAGAAGAGAGAGTGTGGTGAAATAAATCAGGTATGGACGTGGAGAAGAAAAGTGATTTTGATATATGGAGATCGATTGTGATTGAGCTTTGCAACCTACGGCACAATCTGTATAGCAAATCCAAAAAAAGACTAGGCAGTAACCGATATTAAGCCTGGGGTCTCACAGTGATATGTCG
Source organism: Leptodactylus fuscus (assembly GCF_031893055.1). Taxonomy (NCBI): domain Eukaryota; kingdom Metazoa; phylum Chordata; class Amphibia; order Anura; family Leptodactylidae; genus Leptodactylus; species Leptodactylus fuscus. The sequence goes on along the minus strand of NC_134271.1, from coordinate 116,386,348 downwards.
CCAGGTACTGAACATAGAGTGGCTAGCTTAGCACCAGTGCATAGTCATCATGTGGCGGTCTATCTTCCTTGAACACAAAGGATCGGATTCTAAAATTCAACCGTCTTTTCTCTACATAGGAAAAAAGAACAGACATGCTCATTCTTCAGGCGGCGTTGCCTCATAAATCCACCTGAAGACACTCTCTCCTCCTGGCCCATTCATTTGGGCCTAATGCGGAGTGGAGTGCACCGGCATCCAGTCGCAGCTACCCGTATTTTGGACCGGAACCCGAGGCGGCCTCCGCCTCAGGTTCTAGACCAAAAACCCCTGTGTGAACCCAGCCTAACACGCCAGTTTTGATGGACTGGTCCACATGGGCTTAACCAACCTTAATCAAATGTATATGGCTAAATTTACAACAAGGTGGACTAAACCATAAAATAGGGTCCAGTTATAAAATCTAGACCAAAAAAAACAGGGGTGTTGCTGATGGAATCCATGGCATAAATATACAAAAATGACTTTGCCCTCAGCATAGAACAGATTTCTATGGCTGGTACATGACTACAGATCCCACATGAAGGCTTATTATATCACCAGCTTTCTTCAGCTAAGTGGTTAATCAACACTCACGACATCAAAATAAAATAAAATATTTGTGGTTTTCCTCCCCTACGGCTCCACTTTGGTTCCAGTTTGGTTGCAGGAGGGGACACTTTCTCTTTGTGAAATCCAACTTTCCCCTGGAAATGTTGAGGGTAATTGTAGAGTTTCCTTTTCTGCTTAATCAAGTCCCCAATTATCCCATTACTGGATCCAACTGCGCGCTGCCCTAGCGTGGCCAGAAAAATCACAAGCACTCAGCTCCATCCTTCCTACGTGCATATCTATGGTTATGCTCCTGTACCAAGGGGGAAGGGGGATGGAGGGGGCTATGTTAACCCTTTGATGACAAACAAATGGCAGGAGGATGCTGTCAAGGATGATTGATGGCAAGGGGATATGGTTAGAAAAAAAAAGTTGGTAACTGTTGGTTTTCAACCCACTTAGGCTCTGGCATTAAGTGAAGTACTTTAACTGCAATTAGACTCTGGAATCTGCAACCAAAGGAAGTAGAAATCAGAGATTCGTATGGGATATGTCGCCGATTCAGTGCCAGCAGGCATAAAAGGTGTATCTCCAGAAGTGAATGCATCTGCTCAGCCCAGAAGAAAAATCTCCATTAACTAATGAAAGACCAGAAACCAACCACAAAAAAAAACAACCTTCAATTTATATTTTTTAATCTAAATAGGTCTAAAACTTGGTGTAAAATTTCTATATAAACCTATAGAGTAGTCACAGCTCTATTATTCTGAAATGTAATTTATTTTTATTTCATGAAAAACTGAAATCCCCGAATTACTGTAAATTCTAAAAATATGTTTGTTACCACTACTACGGAAAACACACATTAATAGCATACTGTTGTATGTGAAAGCCATATGCAAGATGGTGCCCACTGGAAGTCAAAATGCAATTCCATGCAGTACATACACTATGGATGTATCCTCTGCTTGGAGTATTATTTGTTCTCGTTATGCTGAATATGTGCTTTATATGTTAGGTTTACTTTGCAGGTTTTCTAGACAGTGGGTCGTAGGTTGCCATGATATGCTACAGTGGCTGGTTGTCAAGTATAGGATAAAGATAGTAGTATAGAATCAGAAAGGGCTATAAAATAAGGTATGAACATAGTAAAGCCAATGCACTGTGCCCTCATGTTGGTTGGAAAAAATGGTCAGGGGGAATGAAAGGTAGAGGCTTGGCATTAATACGAGAAAGTGCGGATGGTCTGCGCGTGGTACCAAGGGGAATTTATGGTGGCCTGCTAGAGTTACCCCTGAGACCTATCCACCTGGGAGTTGGGGGTGAGCTAGAAGCTGTGAAAGGATTGGAGGAACAGCATTGGTGGACTGGAGTTGCCCTCTCGTAGCCTAAGAATTGTGCATGAGGGTGGCGTCTGATGCGTTTGAGTGAGTCTTCAAGAGGCAAGTGTTTCAGCTGCTTAGAGATGTCCAACTCTTTTTTCAATGTTTAATAGGGCTGCTGAAGTGATGGCAGGTCTGGTCTTCAGTATACAGGTTCCCCAACTGATGTTAGCAGTGACGTCCCATTTGTGCTAGGTGACCGCTGCAACCAAAGCCCTCATCAATGAATACTTCACAGATAGCATATGACTGCTGGGATGTGCCATTTATCGAAGAGGTGACCACTGAAGTCTGTGATTGGCTGCAGTGGTCACCTGGTACAAACAGTGCTGTAATGGAAAAACCACAGTTACTGCCAATGGAAACGGAGGACCAGGAGAGGTGAGTAAAGCTTTTTTATGTTCATGGTTGTCACATGGGTTTATATAATTTCATCAAAATGTTAATCAAGAATAGGTATAGCATTAATGTCCTAGGTCAGTGTTGGCGAACCTTTTAGAGTCCGAGTGCCCAAACTGCAACCTAAAGCCCACTAATTTATCACAGAGTGCCAACACAGCAATTTAATACTCTGCAGATACACAATTGTAGACAATTACAGACGGTCTATAATAATATCACTTGTCTGCTATAAAAAAAGATACTGTGTGATAAAAATAATGAAGGACCGCTACCCAGTACAATCTGCTGCACAGTGGCCCATACACAGTACAATTTTCTCCACAGTGGGCCCCACACAGTACAATCTGCTGCATAGTGGCCCCCACACAGTATAATCTGTTCCACAGTGACCCCCACACGGTATAATTTGCTCCACAGTGGCCCACACACAGTACAATTTGCTCCTCAGTGGCTCCCACACAGTACAATTTGCTCCACAGTGGGCCCCACACAGTACAATCTCCTGCACAGCGGCCCCCACACAGTGTACTCTGTTCCACAGATGGGTGCCGACAGAGAGGGCTTCTGAGTGCCACCTCTGGCACACGTGCCATAGGTTCTCCATCACGACTCCAGCAGAGTTCTGTTGCAATCTTTTGTGTTGCAGCCATAACAACATGTATATGCATATATAGTTCTTATTATTTGGCAGTACTGAGTATTGTTGTATGCTTTTTACATTAACCCATTGTAATAGTTCATGATAAGGTAAGAAATGACATATCTACACTATATAGTATTCATCCTGCTATACGTACATTGGTCCATATTAAATAAAAACAAATGTCTAAATGTATGTCAATTTTATGGACGTAAAAAGTTCTATTAAACTCTGTTGCATCAATTTCATCAAAATGAATTTTGGACAGGTTGAGTCATTTTGATACTTTATGACGTGTCCTCTGATCAACATATAAAGGGTGAGAGAAGAGAACAAGAGACACATGAGGAGTCAGAGGAAGTCTACACCAGATCAATATGGCATGAACAAGGACCTACAAAATATAACTTCCCCTGGATATGTGGTAGATATGTCTGAGACTTTCAAGAGACAAAAACACCATTGCCTGGAGACACTGCACATAATACTACATCTATGTGGACTTCTCTGGTTTAAATGCAAACATCAATCCCTAAAACCAAAATGATTATCAAGTATAGATTACTAAACCACTAGAAAGAACTTGAGCCTCCGGGCTGTATAACCCTGGAGGCTTTTTCATTGCTGTCCTTAAGGGGTTAATTCCCCCTTCCTTCTTCCTGACTGTCCTCAATCCTGTGGGATAGGTCTGGAGGAGAGGAAGGGGCGGACATGGTGTAGGGGATATACACTTGGCACTGCCCAGCGCTGAGTCTATGCGGCCCTCTCTCCCAATTTTGCACTGTTTGATATTGTATTGGCTGTTATTTATGTGCTTATGTATTTATTCTTGTTACTAAATGTTACAGTGGCATATGGCAGGACCTTGTTCTCTTTCGACAGGGTGGAGAAGTAACAGATATGTCAACCAGCGGAACAACTGATATATGCCCACCGCTGTGGCCATGGCGAGGCATCCGGTGACGCTGGGTTCACACCAGCGCTAGGGTCTCCATTATGAGGTTTCCATCTTCTGCATGCAGAAGACGGAAACCTGTCAGACCGAGTCCGGCTGTGAGCGCCGGTGAGAGTTGTGTGCGCTCCGCGGTGAAACCGTTTTTTTTTAAACTGGACACAAAGTCCTGTATGTCCGACTCTGTGTCCGGTTAAATAAAAAAAAGGTTTCGCTGCGGGGTTTGAAAATGGGTTTGAGTGGGTTTGAAAAATGCCTGCAGGTTTCCGTCTCCTGCCCAATTTCGTGCAGGAAACGGAAACCTGCAGAACGGAGTCCCGGGCACAGATGTGAACGAGCCCTGACATGTTATGTTACGGTTAAGTTATGAACAAGGTTCTACATATGCTAATAAAACTATGGCCACCCCCAACTTTGTTGTGGTATTATTTCGTATAGATATACAGTATTTACAGTGGGTCAGCAAATAAGACATAAACATAAATAGGAGCTTCTGATCCTCAATGCAAAATTGGTCCCTAACTGTTATTGGGCTCCTCATATGGTCCGATCAATTGTATGAGAGTCCTTTATTGTTGGCCATTGACTTTTCCATCCATAGATAATTATCTGTCCTAAGTATATTTATTTTAAAAACAACAGAACCAAAAATTCTGCAAAGAGAGACAAAACTGGACAAACAAGCTTTTTTTTTTTATCGGAAATTTTGGATGATCATGGTTCATCTTCCCCAATTTCACCTCCATTGGGCCTTGCATAAAATAGATTTGGGAGTAATTTCACTAGGAATCATCTTGTTGCTATATAGTATCATTGGCGCTAGTGTTTTTGGAACATTTCAATGCAGTAATTTGGTCCCAAGCGCACATAACATAAAAGAGCATAGTGCTGACTGTGAATTAATTGTAGCCAACACGTAAGATGTCAGTCAGCGGGGCTGACCTCATCATTTCTGATGTGAGAGACCAATCAGTCTACGAGGCGGCTCATCAATGGTAATTGCACATGGACCTTTCATTTCACAAATCTCCTATTTTTCTCTCTCCCTGCAGCTGTATTGCCTTTAGATGCCTCATCGACAAAACATGTGTAGCCGCCACCTCGCTGACTTCACTACTCCGCACCGCTCATTGGTGTACAAGGGCTTTCTCCAAAGTTTTACCCAAGAACTCAACATCAGAAATGGCTGTTTTTGTACTTTTATAGGCTACATTTACCATATTACATACATATAATTATACCAGACAGGCTACAACATATCACACTTTCCCAGTCGACACACACGGGGCGAGGTTGTTTTTGTAGGGTGGATTTCATTATCCTTCATTTCAATGGTTTTTCTTCATTTGTTGTCATCATGTACAAGAATAGTAATAAATCTGGAAATATTATACACTTGCTGTAATTCAATGTACTTCCATCTGCACAAAGTAGACAACATAAAGAATTTTGTTTACATTGACCACCAATGACAGGCAAAAATGTGGCATCACTGAGCCAAACGTGGACTTATTACAGTCTACTCAGTATTGAGTAAATTCAATGACCTGTTGAATGTGCTGTGATATGAGGTGGGAATCATACAAACAAGTGGAATAGATCGGCATCACCGCAACAATTGGGCCTCGTTCACATTTGCGTTGGTAATTCGTTTGGGGAGGCCATATGGGGGCCCCCCCGAACGCATTGGCATGCGGTGTGCAGTGAAAGCACATGGACCCCGTAGACAATAACGGGGTCCGTGTGCTTTCCGCATGAAATATGAAGACAGAAAAGTAGTTCACCATCTACTTTCCTGTCCGCATGACTCATGCAGAGACCACGCGAATAGCACACAGACCGTATTATAGCCTATGGGGTCCGTGTGCTTTCACTGCACACCACTTGCCAATGCATTCGGTAGTCCATTGGGGGAAGTCCCCATGCAGACTCTCCCGAACTGATTACCGACGCAGATGTGAACAAGGCCTAAGAGAAAAAGCGCTGTTAACCTATATTTACCGTCTTGAAGGAAATCTGTCAATGGAAAATTATTCAACATATTTTTAATTCTTTATGATTCAAAAATAAAATAAATAATTCTATTTAAAAAAATTCTATTTGATCTTTTCATACTGGTCATCAAGCCTAATAATAGACTGACACTTGCTAATTGTTAATAATTCTGTAGGGGTTTTCTTTGCAACAGTCACTGCATTTAGGATTTTTTTGTAGGCGGATTTTGAGGCAGTTTATACCTTTAGCAAATGCCTCCCGTTCCTGTACTTGTGTACTGTCGCCAAAACACTCATCGCTCTCCATTGGAGATTATTCCTCATGTGAAAGATGTTCATAGTATGGAGTATTTCATGGCTTCTCTTACCCATACAATGGAGGCATTTCATGCTGTGTGGTCACTCCGGGACGCATATTGCATTTTACATGGTCTCTGACTCCTGCACTCATGCCACTCATGCCATATTGAAGATGGCATATAAACGTCATGCACAATTGCATTGCTGAAAGTGGCGTTTTTCCACCACAATAGTGGCACAGAATAATAATATCTGTGACCCATTATACATAGTTCTAGATTTGACCAATCTGTATGGAGGGTGTAAAATAAAAAAAATAAAAAAAACTATAGCCACGTGAGTGACATTACTAGTCCTTCTCCAACGACCACTGAGGCCACTGATTGATCTCATCAGTCTTGAGGATCTCCAGATACCGAGTGGACACCAGTAGCAGGCAACAACGTGTGCAGACAGGTGAGCATGCTTTTTTTTAAAAAAATATATATATTATTTTACACCTCCCTGACCTCTACATAGGGTGATCCAATTCCTGGACAACGCTTTTAAGAGCAATGTATCAGGAGATTTCAGAATATAGTCTGCATATATTATGAAATAGATCTCTTAGACTTAATACGACTGGCATGCTTACATTTATAGTCCATGTCAGTATGACTGTATAATTATTTTTTGAAAAGTTTTGCCATGTAATATTAAAATGAGCATTTTATGAAACCTGCCAGAGACTGAAAATCTAATGAGTCTGGTGTATTCACAAGCTAAACTCAATCTCCACCCATTAGTCTTATTGATAAGCTCCTTTCAGTGTCCACCTCCGTACCTGTAAGGGAATTGCTAAGACAGCAATTCCCAGAACTGTTAAACCCTGGGAGGGGCACAAGAGACAGTGAGCCCTAAGCTGAAGCCCCCCGCTTTCCCTTCCTATTGCCAGGCCCTATCCTAGGTAATAGGCGACAACCACGAGGACAATCCCTCCCTGAATATGTGAAACACAAAACGCAGACAAGACGAACAACAACAAAGGGAGGTCAGCTAGCCAGGGTTCGGTAACAAGAGAGCGATGCAGTGCCAAATCGGAGTCAAGAGAATAGTCAATGAGAAAAGCCAAAGGTCAAGTATAATAGTATAAGCAAACAGGGACAGTAAGAGAAGGTATGCACACGGCAATAACAAGCACTGGTGTGAATGGGAACCAAGGCTAAATAGGGAGGAAGAACCCGCCCATGGAGTTCACAGAAAGGCAGCTGTCAATCACAGGGCAAGGCCAGATTAACCACTTAATGGACAGAGGCAACCTTGACAGAAGACGGGTGTGGTGCAAATCCAATTAAGGACAAGAGCCGTGTTCACACAGTGCAACTAAAAACTTTAAGCAGATTCTCAAACTGCACACGCCTCCTGCGCCGCAGCATGCGAGCAGAGGGTGGTGCAGTGACCCGAACAGGCAGAGATGTTACAGTACCACTGCTGAAATATCACCCTGCTCAGTATCATCTACAGTTCACTGGTTCTACAGTCTTTGAGCGACTGCTATATACAGCTCGCAACGCCATATACTGCTCTTTTACTGCTAGGCCAGGTAAACTACAGAGTGCATTAAGCAGTGTGAGATTTCAGCAGTGGAGAGGCTGTATTTATTGGAGTGTCAGCGTATCTAAGTGCATGAGTCTAGCTTGTGTATACAACAGTCTCATGAGCTCTTGCTGGACTCATGAATATAGATCTATTTAATAATGTATGAAGTGAAATCTGGTGCAGATCCACCATAGAAGTGTCCCTCTACTTTTACATACATTATCACTTATAATTCAGACATATCAAACCTTATCATTGGTTCTCTCGGACCCCAACTGATCTCTATAATAAAGGGCCTGCAGCACTTGCAGGACTTTTTCCCTTTATCTTATAATCTTGATATTTCAACATCTCCATTTCAGATTACAGCTCAATTTGACTCAAGTGAATTTCAATGAACATAGCTTTTCTCACTTGGAAGAACGCTATGGGATCATCCAGAGCTCAAGAAGGGTTGTGTCTCAGCTCTCAGACCTCTACTGATGCTACCTTGTGTCATATCTCTATTACAACATAGAACCATCTAAATGTGATAGTAGAAGTTCCTGTTTCAGTCACTGCCGTATATCTTTATGGTAAAAACCTGGAGACAACTCGGATTTTCCTGACATTCCTCGCACACAATAAATACATTAACAGCGTAATGTAGCACTTTGAGAATTAAAGTCATAACTGTGTGAAGCCATAAAACACTTTTTCCCCATAAATTAAAAACACTACTCCATATGATAACAATATTATAACACATGGTCTGAAATTGCTTTCTGTTTTTTACCATAGTACAAACATATGTGCCTGTCATCTTATGTTTTACTGTTTTAACCGCCTTTACATTGCTTTATTATAGTTGATCATACGTAAAGATGTAAATTATACGTATGTATGGAAAAAAGTACTGCATCATAGAGTCCTTAGCAAAATAAATAAAAAACGGCTACATCACCTGTATGGCCGACACTTTCTACTGTAAAAGAACTGATGCTGAAGTATGTACTCAGACTCACTGGGGGCATGAGGAGGCTGGAAACAAAGGTTAAAATGCCCCCCACACACACACTTTAACATCACTACACCTTAAAGAGGACCTTTCACCACTTGGGGTACATGCGGCTTTTAGAAAGCCGAAAGTCAGCTTTCCCGTTCTGTGCCCCAGGTGAAGAGCTATCGGTTCCGGTACTGTAGCTCTTCACTGTTAGAAGGGCGTTTCTGACAGTCTGTCAGGACTATTTGCTTTCTAAAAATATTGCAGAAATAACAGGATTCCTCAATATAAACAACTAACTAACATATCCGTTCTCAATGATGTACGGTAATATATACTGCTAAAAAGCTGACAGTACAATGAATTCAGTGCAGTGTTGGCGCACTGATATCGCCCCACTGTCAGAAGGGCGGCCTTAAAGGACATTATATCCTGACATTTGGATAATATTTTTTAGATACCGGATAACCCCTTTAAGGCTAGGTTCACACCTGTGTCTGATCAAAGTTCAGGGTTTCCGTTCCCAAATCCACTTTAAAAAAATGCGGACTAAACAGTCCTGCAAATGAGACTTTTCTCTCTGCATTTTTCAGAATTTTTGGGGCGGAAACCCTGTGGACCCATTATATTCTATGGGTTCCGTGGGTTTCCGCAGGTAATCGCTTTTTTAAGCAGATTGGGTTTCCATTCGTGAGGTCCGCATGGGAACGCAGAAACCCGAATGCAGGAGTGAACCTAGTCTAACCAGGCTGTGTGTCCGTATAATATACTGGGTAGATTATTTAAGAAAGTGCCCAGTTTCTTTTTATATACTGTAGACACACTGGGTGCAGAGTTGGGCCAAGCAGTACCCTTCCTCCCTGGGATCTTCTTAATAACATTGTCAGACCCCCAATAACCAAACATCTTGCAGCCTCTGTTGCTGCGTGGGCACATGTACCCAGCCCACTGAGCTAAGAGGGTCCTAATTTGAAGAAAGAGCCATGCAATAGATTACACATGGGCATGGAAAACCATAATAGGTACTGATTTCGCTATGGGGCTCTTCTCTTCAATGTATAGCACAGAGCGGGGTTGATTTATGGAGCTGACTAATGACTATGGTCTGGCATATTTCATCAATGTATTCCATGTATGATATGATCTACCAGCATGGAGGTGCATAAGATAATTTAGTCTTGTTCCTTCTAGAGTGAACGGCCGCCATAGTGCTTTCTACTCCGGCTAATACGTAGAAAAACAACCTCCATTATACATTAAAAGGATCCTTCATTCATGTTTCAGTCAAGTATTTATGTAACTGTTAGGAACTTATCCAAACTAAGGCACTTGAAAAGGCGGCGATCACGAGTAAGGAACCTCGTCCATCAATAGGAAGAAAAAACGGAATTCCTGGTAAATATCCTGAATCCATCAAACCTGTATTTTTGCGCTGTTAAAACACATACTCGCATGACTTCGAATTACAGCACCGGTTTTATTTATTTACTGTCAAGCTCGCTCTGAAATCTACCAAAGGAAAATATTAGCATTGGTCTTGTTATGAGGAAAAGCAACTCAGAGCCATCGCTACGCTCAGGGATTTTCAATGAAACATTACAGTCCCCAAAATAATAATTCCCTGTAATATCAGAAAACATTATCATGTTCATGGGACTGCACAATTTATGTTCCCCAAAAAAGTAGAATGTGGGTAATATAGGTTTTTATCTGTAAGGCTTGAGGGTAAAATAGATAGATCTGGCCAAAGGCCAACATGCCATATATGCAGGTACAAAGGGGCCTTACATGTAATATGGGCTCATGACCAACTTAAAATAACACTCCAGTGTTTTGTTTCTTAGCCATGTAGGTAGTCATAAAGTAGATGCTAAATCTGCTATTGCTGATACTGTCACCCATTTTACTACATGTACCCATGTCTAGTTCCTGCTTCAGTGCAGCGCTCATAATACTATATACAGTACCTGCCAGGACTTTACACTGTGAGGATGATGGCACCATAGGTTCTGGGAGCTGCACCTACTGCTGCTGATAACACTGAGGCAATGGGGGGCAAACTACACAAGAGATGGGAGATATGGGGAACAAATCATGTCAAAAGTAGAGGAGGGTATTTTCACTGAAGGGCAGGACGTTGCGGAATATAAGGTCACATGGTGGCTCTCAGGCAGCAGAAATAGCTCCTGTCTACACAGCAACTAGGGTGGAGCTAATCTTGAGATTTCAGGATCGATTTTAAAATCCGATTTCCAATCATTTTCCAGTCGATCACAATCTTGAAATGTGCTCGATCGCCGATCGGGATCCGATCTTTCCCGATCCCGATTGCTCAACTCTAACAGCAACTCATGCTACAAAAAAAAAAAAAAAAAAAAAAAAAACAGGCCACATTTTGATCTGGAGTGTCCCTTTAAAAAGGAAAAGAACTGTAATTCCCACCACTGCCACATTACAATTACTTATGCTCACCAGAGGAAATTATTCTGAGGGCCCAGACATTATTTTTACAGAACATACAGGAATACCTTAGCTTTTAGTTCAACATATCCCAAGGTATGCAGTACAAGATAACCAGCTTTAAGACCAACATGATACTATTCTGTTATCAGCGCCGCACCTCTCATGAGGCGACCTGAAGCGACCGCTTCAGGCGGCGCTATGTCAGGGCCTTAGGGAGGACGGCATTTTTGCTTACCTAAGCCAGTCCAGGACAAGCTGTCCTGGACTGGCTTAGCACCGAGCGGTGGATTGGGGAGGCCACTGGAGCAGCGCTGCTCCAGCAGCCTCCCCTCATGCTCATGCAGAGAGCAGGTCATCTCCGTGCCTGCTCTGTGCCTGCGAATGCCGCTAAGCCAACCCCCTTTGCTTCACCCCGCCCCCTCCGTGCTCCGCCATGCCCCCTCCGCTCCGCCCTCTCCTCCCGGGGGGGGGGGCGGTTTTCTGTCGTTTGCCTCGGGCGGTGAAAGGGGTAGGTTCACTCCTGTCTGTTGTATGGTGTTTATACCATATATACTCAAGTATAAGCTGACCCGAGTAAAAGCCAACCCCCCTAATTTTACCACAAAAAATTGGGAAAACTTATTGACTCGAGCATAAGCCGAGGGGGGGAAATGCAGCAGCTACTGGAAAATTTCAAAAATTAAAATGGTCGGAGTTTTTGGGTGCAGTAGATGCTGGGAAAGGGGAGGGGGTGTTTTGGTTGTCTGTCTGCCCCTTCCCTGGGCTTGAGGACTGGTTTTTTTTTTCCCCACTTGGAATTCAGTCTGGCTGAATATAGGGGATGTACAGTGCTCCTATTAACCCCTTCCCGATGGGGTGCTTTAACCATTTAATAAAGGAGCACAAAGCCTGGTTACTGACAAATTTGTTCTTTACCAGAGACCAAAGACTTGTTAGTGTGTATCATGCTACAAACCAATCAACTTTCAAATGACGTCATAAGTTATGTTGTAGTGATGCATTACAATGGAAAAAGTTACTAAACCATTGCTAAACACCTTCATGTACATGAATCAGTTTATGGGATTTACAGTTCTACAGCTGCAATATCTGTGGGCAAATGTGCCATAGAAAACCATCTGGAACCTGTACGCCTCCACGTTCAGCCATATCTCATCTTGTATCCAGGCTAGAAACAGCCCAACAGGGCACTAGATCCTCTTTCAATGAGGGAAAGTTGTCACACTGGTGAATACGATGACCTAACACTTACATCCTCTATTATAAGAACCTCCCACGCTCGTATACAAGACTTCTCCCGAGCCGCACGACTTCTCTGGAATGCTCTACCCCGGACAATCAGATTAACTCCCAATTTCTACAGCTTCAAGCACAAACTAAAGACACATCATTTCAGACAGTCCTATCACAATTCCTAATGTAAACCATCGGGAAACCATAATTTGAACCCCTAACACAAACCCTTCTCTGTCCCCGCTCCCACATTACCCCACATGATATGATGCCGTTTCAGGCTAACTTTATATGTCCAAGCACCATCCACATGTTAAAGGATGCGACTGGTGACGGCTCATAAAGTTTTATGTTTGTCTAATAACAGTCACTTCTATTACAAAATTGTCTGACCCCTGTATAAGCAATGCCACCCCTGCTACCTCTTGTGTCACCCCCTCTACCTCATAGATTGTAAGCTCTTGTGAGCAGGGCCCTCAGTCCTATTGTGTGAAGTGACTATTTCTTTGTAATGTATCTTTTTGTTTGTACTTGAACCCTACAAATTGTACAGTGCTGCGGAATATGTTGGAGCTATATAAATAAAATGTATTAATATTATTAATAATAATGCTATGCTACAGCATACACTTGAGAAGGACAACCACAAAAATAATTTTAGCCCTTGTGGCAGGGTCCGCTCTCCCACTGTACCAGTTTTAGTCTTGTTATTTTTATGATACAGACTCACCTGAAATGGTATAGATTTAATAATTAAATTTTTAAACACTTTTAGGAGTGTTTTATTGCTGGACACCTAGAAATTTCTCCAATAGAAGTCAATAAAGTCAACTCCAGAACATTGTGTCTATGGCCAACTCCAGGAGACAGGAAGTCACAAACTATTTTAGGCTTAGTGGCAAGAGTTGAAGTTGCAACGTTTTTATAATTGGTTTTAAAAATAATATCCACATAAATTCTGACATTTTTTTATATATATATATATATATATATATATATATATATATATATATATATATATAAATGTGATTTAAACAATAGGTAATTTCCTGGCAACACTTCCCTTTAAGCCTTCATATTTAAAATTACTCTTATTAACTGTTAAAACATGGCATATTGCTATACACAAGCAGTTACCCATATGTATAGATTGGCAAGACAGTTTCAAATTCTATTCTGCACACTTCATTTTTTCAGGTATTGTAAGTTATTAAGTAAATTTTATAATAGTGAAAAATCTGCAATATACACACCTAATACATACAGGGCCAATTTAATGTATTGGGGGGCCCTGTGCAAACTTTTTGAAAGTGGGCCCCCAATACCACCCCATAACTTAATTTCCCCTGCCCCCTTCAACCGCCAAAAAAACCTCACCAAACCGCCTTCCTGTGGAACTGCAGGCTTTGACTGTAATGTCTGCAGTTCGGCGCTCGTTGCGCTTTTCTGCCGATTAATAACTCTGTGCTGCACTCACTGCCTGCTGTCCGTAAGAGCAGGCTATCACCCGAAATAAGGGACGGTCCAGCTTGATCCAGGGCGGCAAGCATAGGGCCCTGTGCAACTGAACCATTGCACCTATGGTTAGAGCGGCCCTGAATACATAGGTATCATACACCTAAAATCTGTTGTAAACATTTTTTTAACCCCTTCTCGCCCACGGCATTTTTTGATTTTCGTTTTTCATTTTTGACTCTCCCCCTTCCAAACCCCATAACTCATTTATTTCTTCGCTCTCAGAGCCATATGATGTCTTAATCTTTGCGGGACAAATTTTTCTTCATGATGCCGCCATTAATTATTCTGTACAATCTATTGGGAAGCTGTAAAAAAATTCAGAATGGGGGGGATTTGAAGAAAAAGTGCATTTGTGCGATTTTCTTACGGGATTCGCTTTTACGACATTCATTATGCAGCCAAAATGACATGTCATCTGTATTCTATGTTTCACTGCAATTCCGGGGATACCAAATTTATATGGCTTTATTTACATTTTAACACCTTTAAAAAAAAATCCAAAACTGTAACAATTTTTTTTTTTTTATAAAAGTCGCCATATTCTGACACTCGTAACTTTTTTATACTTGCATGTACGGGGATGCATAGGGCGTCTTTTTTTTGCGGGGCCGGGTGTACTTTTTAGTTCTACTATTTTGCTAAATTGGTATTGCTTTGATCACTTTTTATTCAAATTTTTATCAGAGGCATAACACTGAAAAAGTGGCAACTTGGCTCTTTTTTTTTTTTTTTTTAAATGTAGATTGTGAGCCCCACATAGAGCTCACAATGTACATTTTTCCCTACCAGTATGTCTTTGGAATATGGGATGGAAATCCATGCAAACACGGGGAGAACATACAAACTCCTTGCAGATGGTTTTCTGCCCTTGGCGGGATTTGAGCACCAGGACTCCAGCGCTGCAAGGCTGCAGTGCTAACCACTGAGCCACCGTGTGGCCCCCAACTTGGCTCTTTTGACCTTTTTCCCGCTACGGCATTTACAGTATAGGAAAAATATTTTTATAGATTTGTACAGCAGGCGTTTTTGGACACAGGGATACCTAACATGTATATGTTTCACAGTATTTAACTACTTTTATATGTGTTCTAGGGAAAGGGGGTGATTTGAATTTTTAATACTTTTTAAAAAAAAAAATTATATTTTTTTTTAACTTTTTTTGTAATTTTTTTTTGCATTTATTAGATCCCCTAGGGGTCTTCAACCCCAGGAGGTCTTATCACTAATGCAATGTATTACAATGCTAAAGCATTGCAAAAGATTGCAAAAAAATCGTCATTTCTTTTGCAGGCTGCATAGACCAGCTGGCAAAAGAAAAGCACTGCAGACAGGCCGGGGAGCCTTTACAAGGCTCGCGGCTGTCATGCCAATGTAACGTCGACCCTGGAGCTTGCTCCAGGTGCCGGCGATCACTGGCAAAATGGCAGCGCCCAGGCACTGCCAGGAAAATGGACAGAGGGGTTAATGCCCCCGATAGATCCGGGCACCAACCTGGGGCGTTAGCGCTGCGTGTCTACTGTGTAAATCAGTAGACACCTGGCAGCTATGGCGGCAGCCCAACTCCCGGGTGTAGTACGGTGGATGTCGGGAAGGGGTTAAGAAGGGGAAAAAAATTATAGTATTGCAATGACTCTTTTGCATGTTCCACTATGTATGTTGAATATACAGGTGAACTAAGTGCTTATCCTGTAAATATGGCTATTGCTTGGAATCTCCCAAACCCTACATTTCTAGTAGATCGAGTACTCTATGCCATGACATGGGTTAAAGGCGTCATCATAGGTTGGTTTTGTTGGTGCCCCTGCAATACACATGTGTGTTTGTGTGTGGGCAGATCTGGATTTCTCATTAGTCCCTGATCTCATAACCACGGGGATGAGACACGCTCAGCTACAGAGGTGGTCCGCAGGCCACAGCGAAGAGGGGGTTTACATCATCTGAGATTATCTTACTACGCTGATTGCTTCTCAACAGGTCGAGGAAGGGGGGTCGGGCATTACAACTAGCTTTAGAATAGACTTAAGAAAGGAAAGGGGGAGCTTTCTAGTTTGTTGCAGATGTTCATTGAGAAACATCTGTCTTTCTGTAGCCCCCCCCCCCCCTTACGGCATTATTATGGCCCAATCCAAGTTGGGCAGTGATCACATTCCAGCGTATAAGAGAAGTCTTAGTAAGGATGAGGGGGATTAGAGTATCCTGCAAAATTTTTCTTTGATTGGTGAAATAATAGTACAGGTTGTGCGATGTAATTGCACCAAGAAATACACAACCACAATTAGCTGGAATGTAATCACTTTAACCCCCCAGTCTGCCAAGGGCCAGGCCTTGAGCAAAGATGATTTAGAAGGCTCATCTGGTAATGCGGCCACCAGGAATATAGTACGAAGAGACTGTGCCAGCGCTGGGCTCCACATTCCCCCTACAGTATCATCCCCCATCTGTCCACGCGTGCTTTGCTTTGGAAACATGGAATGGGTTATGATAAATTTAAGACTGCCTTGGCAGCTCACCAGCTTTAAACAAGCATAGCTAAATTTATTTCCAAGCCACCAAACAAGCTTTGGCCTCCTGAACATATAATTTCTACATTTCCAAAACCTGGAAATGGTGCGGGCTTTGTTATTCTCAGTGTAAAATGACCTGGAGACTGAAGTTTGGGGGGTTAATATTTATATAGGTTTAAATGGCCAGCCAGCAAAATGCATTGAAGACGACAAGTCTATATGAATGGCCACTAAATAACCTTTGGGTCAGTATGACCAGTGGTGTAACTAAAGTCTTGTGCAATCTTTTGTCTGGGGCCCCTACCTCATCCCTACAGTGAATTCGTTATAGTGAAGGTTACGGGTGATAAAGAGTTTAATCCACCTTAGTGTGGTTAGGGGAATCTGTGGGTCTCCTTGGTTTATGGGCCAGATGGAAACTGCAATCTCAATACTGATGTCAGTGCTTATGGGCCCCCTAAGGCTCCTGGGCCCCGGTGCGACTGCATGCTCTGCACCCCCTCAAGTTACACCCC
This sequence comes from Leptodactylus fuscus, assembly GCF_031893055.1. Classification (NCBI taxonomy): domain Eukaryota; kingdom Metazoa; phylum Chordata; class Amphibia; order Anura; family Leptodactylidae; genus Leptodactylus; species Leptodactylus fuscus. The sequence continues at coordinate 116,369,315 of NC_134271.1, read as the reverse complement.
TGACTATGACAATATCTATACTGACATTAAGCGTATGGTTACTCAAAGAAGACCTATCACCTCTCCTTACAAGCCTGTTTTTGTACATACTTGTATTCTTCACGAAATAACAATTTCATAAGCATCTTTGATCACAACTCTGCGTTGTGCCGTTCCTCTGTTATTCCTCTTGAAAAGGTATGAATGTGTCTGACATTGGCAGCACTGATTGGTCACATTGTGTTGGTAATGTCTTTTTCATATTCTTTATAAATTTTAATGTAGGAATAACAGGAATGGCACAACAGAGTTATAGGAAAAGCAGCTCAGTAGTGTTATTTCATGGGAAATGCAAGTATTTACTAACACAAACATTGAGGAGAGGTCTCGGACCCTCTTTCAGGCTAAGGCACCACTTTCTGGAAATGCAGTGCCTTTAGTTGCTGCACAAATCCAGCAGAATAAAAAGTATCCAGCATTTTAAAGTATCAAAGTGAATGAGATTTTGTTGTCTGCTGATGTTTTATGACACCAATGAATGTGAAGTCATCGGCACAAGAAAAAAAAAAAAGTGCTCATGAGTGCCACAGACTGCTGCGGATCATTGGTGGACCAGTTGTCAGATCCCCACTAAATACAGTTTAAAATGTAAATGCTGACATACAAGGCTGTCCACAACCTGTCCTCTCCGTACATCTGAATAGCTTCTACCCTCATCTACTTTCTCTATCCCCGTTTGTATTAGATTGTGAGCTCTTGCGGACAGGGCCCTCTATCCCACTGTACCACTCGGTCACTGTTAGAATTGTACTTGTTTTGTTTATTTTTGTATGTAAAGCCTCAATTAATATAATAATGAATAGCAATGTGACATTAATATAATAATGTACAGAGCACAATGGAATTAATATAATAATGTACAGCACCATGGAATTAATATAATAATGAATAGCAACGTGACATTAATATAATAATGTATAGAGCACAATGGAATTAATATAATGATAATGTACAGTACTATGGAATTAATATAATAATGTACAGCACCATGGAATTAATATAATAATGTACAACACTATGGAATTACTATAATAACGTACAGCACCGTGGAATTAATATAATAATGTACAGCACCATGGAATTAATATAATAATGTACAGTAACATGGAATTAATATAATAATGTACAGCACCATGGAATTAATATAATAATGTACAGCACCATGGATTTAATATAATAATGTACAGCAGTATGGAATCAATATAATAATGTACAGCACTATGGAATTAATATAATAATGTACAGCACCATGGAATTAATATAATAATGTACAGCACTATGGAATCAATATAATAATGTACAGCACCATAAGATTAATATAATAATGTACAGCACTATGGAATTAATATAATTACGTACAGCACCATGGAATTAATATAATAATGTACAGCAACATGGAATTAATATAATAATGTACAGCAACAGCACCATAAGATTAATATAATAATGTACAGCACCATGGAATTAATATAATAATGTACAGCACCATGGAATTAATATAATAATGTACAGCAGTATGGAATCAATATAATAATGTACAGCACTATGGAATTAATATAATAATGTACAGCACTATGGAATTAATATAATAATGTACAGCAACAGCACCATAAGATTAATATAATAATGTACAGCACCATGGAATTAATATAATAATGTACAGCACCATGGAATTAATATAATAATGTACAGCAGTATGGAATCAATATAATAATGTACAGCACTATGGAATTAATATAATAATGTACAGTACCATGGAATTAATATAATAATGTACAGCACTATGGAATCAATATAATAATGTACAGCACTATGGAATTAATATAATAATGTACAGCACCATGGAATTAATATAATGATAATGTACAGTACTATGGAATTAATATAATAATGTACAGCACCATGGAATTAATATAATAATGTACAACACTATGGAATTACTATAATAACGTACAGCACCGTGGAATTAATATAATAATGTACAGCACCATGGAATTAATATAATAATGTACAGTAACATGGAATTAATATAATAATGTACAGCAGTATGGAATCAATATAATAATGTACAGCACTATGGAATTAATATAATAATGTACAGCACCATGGAATTAATATAATAATGTACAGCACCATGGAATTAATATAATAATGTACAGCACCATGGAATTAATATAATAATGTACAGCAACAGCACCATAAGATTAATATAATAATGTACAGCACTATGGAATTAATATAATAATGTACAGCACCATGGAATTAATATAATAATAATAATAATAATAATAATAATAATAATACTTTATAATAATATAATAATAATCATATATTGATGACCTATCCTAAGGGTAGGCCATCAGTATATAAGTCCCTGAAAACACCTTTAGGCCGGGGTCCCACGGGAAGTAAACGCCGCAATTTGCCTGTAAGCCGTTTTACATTAACGGCAAAGTGGATGGGATTCTAGCGAATCCTATGCCCACTCTGCAGTAAAACCACGGTGCAGACACGCTGCGATTTCCAAAAAAGAGTTTTGCTAATTATACCTATGGAAACGCCGGCAGTTTCCCCATAGGTACAATTGTAACAGAAAGTCTGCAGAGAAAAACTCTGCAAACTTTCTGTTTAAAGCGCTGTGGGAAGAACCGCAATGCATTGCCACCGCAATTATTTCCGCAGTTTTTTTGTTGCAGATTTCGTTGTGTTTTTTTGAGCAGAAAATCCTTTTGTAGCCATTCTTACTGTCACAAATAAATGCAACATAATCTGTAGCAAGAAAAGCTGTATTTCCGCAAAGTGGCTATTTTGTCCACTGATATTAGATTTAAAACAATAGGGTCCATTGAGCTCCATATGTCTCCACTATTTTAGAGATCCATCCTACAGCAGACCAGAACAACAGATGATTGACACACCTATTTACATAATGGAAGACAGATTTGCATATTCTTCCCATGATCCCTCACATTGGAGCGTCTATGGCTTAATAAGACTCCACACACCTACATGGTGGTCTCTCCCTAAGGAGTGAGGATATCCCCTTAACCCTGTCTAGAAGCCTCTCACCTCTGCCAAGTCAGTCTTCTCTATGCCGGCTGAAGAGATCCAAATAGATCGAAACAGCTGTCCTCGGCTGAGAGACTGTACTTGGTAAAATCCCACATCATTGCAGCAAAGGCCTCTGGGAAGGTCGGGCATGTTGTTAAAGGGAGCGCCCCCTAGTGGGCTGCATGACTGAGGCACTGTCTTCCTATTTACATCATGGAAGACAGATTTGCATATTCTTCCCATAATGTGAACTTAGTGATACTGGTAGACAGATATTTGAGGAGATTTTATTTTACATGATATATACTAGTAAACAAGCTATAGCCAGCTTCTCTATTCTGGGATAGCAACACATTTTCCCCGTGATGGTTGCTGCAGGTGAATCCCATCACTACATCCCACTCAGTCATATTAAAGCTGCCCATAGACTGTATGGAGCAAAGGGGCTGCGAAAGCAGAAGACAATGTTATCCCATTACATCCAAATATCTGAATCAACCCCAGATATAACAATACTGGATCATCTTTCTTTCAACTCTGCATGGTGCCATTTCTCTGTTATTCCTCCTGGAAATGTATGAATACATTGAGAAATAGGAGTTATCACTGGTGGAGTGTTCAGCCACACAGTAATAGTTGTAACACAGTAGCACTGTCCAATCCTCACTGACTGTATTATGCGTTGTATGGAGACAAGGAAAATGGTAACACCCAGTTATGAATACTTAAAGGGGTTGTCCCACGTCGCATACTCACCAGTCTTCGTTTCTTTGAAATCTTATGTCTTCCGGCTTTGTTTCGTCATTGGTGGGCGGGGTCACATATGCAAAGCCAAGCGGCGAGATGCTGCCGGCCCTGCGTGCGCGCTCATACACCAGTCTAGCCTTCACAATGCGAATACAGACCCGACAGGGCCGCACGCAGGGCCGGCGGCTTCTCGCCTCTTGGCTTTGCATATGTGACACCGGAGCGGAATAACAGCATCGCTTCTGCCGCTGCTGGCTTCATGCAGGGCAGAAGCATAGCGATGTTGCTGGCTTCACCTGTGCCGGCGTCTAACCCTGCATTGGCGGCCCCTTCCCCCCAAAGGGTAAACTACCCCCCCCTCCAGGCTCGCTCCCGTGCACTTAGCCCCTCCTCCCTCCCCCCTGAGAGCAGGCTGATACATCACTTGACTCAGGTCAGGGCTGTGGCCACAAAAAAATTAATAAAGTAAGATAGTGGACAAACAAAGCAGTTTTGCTGAAGCAATGTATTTAGGAAAAGTCTTACATTCGCATTAACAAGCAGTATAGATAGGATCCTTGTGATGGGACAACCCCTTTAAATTTCTAGCACCAGAAATGGTATAATGCAAAGTTATGAGAAAAGATGATCCAGAATTGTTACTTCAAGGGCAATATAAGTATCCATTAAAGCAGAGATCAGAAGAAGCAATGGGTCCACCTTTCCTGATTGACCCCTAAAAAAGCAAGGTATATCGAATGTCGCTGATGCCAGACCTCTCTGGAAGCAGAGTATGTACTGCAAAAAAATAATAATAATAATAATAATAAATTTTATTTATATAGCGCCAACATATTCCGCAGCGCTGTACAATTTGTAGGGTTCAAATACAGACAGATACATAACAAAGAACGTCATTTCACACAATGGGACTGAGGGCCCTGCTCGCAAGAGCTTACAATCTATGAGGTAGAGAGGATGACACAAGAGGTAGCAGGGGTGGCATTGCTTATACAGTGTTCAGACAATTTTGCAATAGAGGTTGCAGCCATTACGCAAACAAAGCTTTATGGGCCGTCACTAGTAGTGTCCTTTAACATGTGGATAGAGCATGGACAAATATGTTAGGCTGAAAAGGCATCAAGAAGGGTTTGCATTAGGATTTGTGATAGGCCTGTCTGAAAAAATGCGTCTTTAGTTTGCGTCTGAAACTGTAGAAATTGGGAGTTAATCTGATTGTCCGGGGTAGAGCATTCCAGAGAAGTGGTGCAGCTCGGGAGAAGTCATGTATACGAGCGTGGGAGGTTCTGATAATAGAGGATGTAAGTGTTAGGTCATTGAGTGAGCGGAGAACACGGGTTGGGCGGTAGACAGAGATGAGGGAGGAAATGTAGGGAGGTGCGGCATTATGGAGAGCCTTGTGGATGAGGGTGATAACTTTATATTTTATTCTATATTGAATAGGCAGCCAATGTAGCGACTGGCACAGACCAGAGGCATCGCTGTAGCGTCTAGCCTGGTAGATGAGCCTGGCCGCTGCATTCAGAATAGATTGTAGAGGGGAGAGTTTAGTGAGGGGAAGACCGATTAGTAAGAAGTTACAGTAGTCAAGGCGAGAATGAATCAGAGAGACAATAAGTGTCTTTAGTGTATCTCTGGTGAGGAAAGGGCGTATTCTGGAGATATTTTTGAGGTGGAGGTGACATGAACGTGCGAGTGATTCAATATGAGGGGTGAAAGAAAGGTCTGCGTCAAACATGACCCCGAGGCAGCGGGCCTGCTGCCTAGGAGTTATAGTAAGGCCTGAGACTGCAATGGATATATCACGGACAGATCTATTAGATGGTGGAAACAGTAGTAGTTCAGTCTTAGAGAGATTTAGTTTCAGATAGAGCGAGGACATGATATTAGAGACAGCAGAATGACAGTCACTGGTGTTCTGTATGAGTGCAGAGGTGATGTCACGGGAAGATGTGTATAATTGGGTGTCGTCAGCATAAAGATGGTACCTGAGGCCAAATCTGGCGATGGTTTGTCCAATGGGGGCTGTGTAGAGAGAAAAGAGCAGGGGGCCTAGGACCAAGCCCTGAGGAACCCCAACAGCAAGGGAAAGAGGGGAGGAAACAGAGCCCGCAAATGATACGCTGAAAGTGCGGTCTGAGAGATAAGAGGAGAACCAGGAGAGCGCAGTGTCATTGAGGCCGACTGAGCGGAGCATAGTGAGGAGGAGATGATGGTCAACAGTGTCAAAAGCTGCAGAGAGGTCCAGAAGAATAAGAAGAGAGAAATCGCCATTGCATTTAGCCGTCAGGAGATCATTGGAGACTTTTGTGAGAGCCGTTTCAGTAGAGTGCAAAAAAAATGATGGACCATGTTGGATTTTTTTTTCTCCAACATCCCGAAAATTGCCATACAAATCTGATTGTTGATCCCATTGCAATTGGTTAGTTCATATTATTATTTCTTGTTAAAGCATCATTACTTCCTGGGACCAATATTATAAGTATGTTCAACAGAAATTAAAGGGGCTCTATCATTGGGTTTTCGTAATTTGAGATTAGCAGGACCTGAATAGCCTTTTTAAAGGCTATTCAGGCATATGCTTATCGTTTTTGAAAAGACCCCCCATTTTAATGAATTAACGTTAAAACATATATGCAAATCAGTCCTACCATGCACCCGGGGCATTCCGTGCATCCCCCACGTTATAGCTTGTTCACGCCCTCCTCTCTTGCTTCTTCTCTGTAAGACCTCCTCTTCCTTGCGATTCACCACTTCCAAGTGTCTTTATTCCTGGCGGATTCGATCGAAATCTCACACATGTGCAGTAGTGCTCCGCTACTGTGCACGCTCCCGCGCCATTTTTGGGTAGAGAACTGCATGCTCAGTATGTTCAGTTCCCTTGAGAACTACGTGAGCGTGCTGCACAAAAATGGCATGGGAGGGTGCACAGTAGCGCTCCGTAGGGAGCGCTACTGCGCATGCGTGAGATTTCGATCGAAACCGCCAGGAATAAAGACAATTGGAGGCGGTGAATCACAAGGAAGCGGAAGACTTACAGAGACTTACAAAGACTTACAGTAACCCTGAGGTACCAGTCACTGCTTGAGGTCACACAAGCAGCATTAAAGAGTATGTTAATATACACTCACCGGCCACTTTATTAGGTACACCTGTCCAACTGCTCGTTAACACTTAATTTCTAATCAGCCAATCACATGGTGGCAACTCAGTGCATTTAGGCATGTAGACATGGTCAAGACAATCTCCTGCAGTTCAAACCGAGCATCAGTATGGGGAAGAAAGGTGATTTGAGTGCCTTTGAACGTGGCATGGTTGTTGGTGCCAGAAGGGCTGGTCTGAGTATTTCAGAAACTGCTGATCTACTGGGATTTTCACGCACAACCATCTCTAGGGTTTACAGAGAATGGTCCGAAAAAGAAAAAACAGCCAGTGAGAGGCAGTTCTGTGGGCGGAAATGCGTTGTTGATGCCAGAGGTCAGAGGAGAATGGCCAGACTGGTTCGAGCTGATAGAAAGGCAACAGTGACTCAAATAGCCACCCGTTACAACCAAGGTAGCCAGAAGAGCATCTCTGAACGCACAGTACGTCGAACTTTGAGGCAGATGGGCTACAGCAGCAGAAGACCACACCGGGTGCCACTCCTTTCAGCTAAGAACAGGAAACTGAGGCTACAATTTGCACAAGCTCATCGAAATTGGACAATTGATGATTGGAAAAACGTTGCCTGGTCTGATGAGTCTCGATTTCTGCTGCGACATTCGGATGGTAGGGTCAGAATTTGGCGTCAACAACATGAAAGCATGGATCCATCCTGCCTTGTATCAACGGTTCAGGCTGGTGGTGGTGGTGTCATGGTGTGGGGAATATTTTCTTGGCACTCTTTGGGCCCCTTGGTACCAATTTAGCATCGTTGCAACGCCAAAGCCAACCTGAGTATTGTTGCTGATCATGTCCATCCCTTTATGACCACAATGTACCCAACATCTGATGGCTACTTTCAGCAGGATAATGCGCCATGTCATAAAGCTGGAATCATCCCAGACTGGTTTCTTGAACATGACAATGAGTTCACTGTACTCCAATGGCCTCCACAGTCACCAGATCTCAATCCAATAGAGCATCTTTGGGATGTGGTGGAACGGGAGATTCGCATCATGGATGTGCAGCTGACAAATCTGCGGCAACTGTGTGATGCCATCATGTCAATATGGACCAAAATCTCTGAGGAATGCTTCCAGTACCTTGTTGAATCTATGCCACGAAGAATTGAGGCAGTTCTGAAGGCAAAAGGGGGTCCAACCCGTTACTAGCATGGTGTACCTAATAAAGTGGCCGGTGAGTGTAGCTCAATAATCTATTCGTCTATTCTACTGAAATAACGGCAGCTGGATCTGAGATAAAATCTACGTTTCCTCAATTTACTGTAACCGTTTACGCAGTTTTATTCTTTACTATAGTATTACCTTTTTCATTATTATTATTAGGCTAAAATATAAAATATATAAAAATAAAATTAATAATTTATGTTAAAATTAATAAATTGAAATTAACAATTATTACAAAATAAGTGTGCAGATGATCTTTCCCTGGAGTGCTTGCAGTTCTATATTACAGAAGCATTGGCACACCGCATAGAGTCTCCACCCCTTGAAACGTAGAGCAATTTGCGACAAATCAACATCTTGGAGCTTTATATTTTTCTCCACTACATATGAATTCTATCTTGTAGAGCCCCACGTACTGAAAGCAGCCTGCACATACAGTCCTATGAAAAAGTTTGGGCACCCCTATTAATCTTAATCATTTTTAGTTCTAAATATTTTGGTATTTGCAACAGCCATTTCAGTTTGATATATCTAATAACTGATGGACACAGTAATATTTCAGGATTGAAATGAGGTTTATTGTACTAACAGAAAATGCGCAATATGCATTAAACCAAAATTTGACCGGTGCAAAAGTATGGGCACCTCAACAGAAAAGTGACATTAATATTTAGTACATCCTCCTTTTGCAAAGATAACAGCCTCTAGTCGCTTCCTGTAGCTTTTAATCAGTTCCTGGATCCTGGATAAAGGTATTTTGGACAAACAATTCAAGTTCAGTTAAGTTAGATGGTCGCCGAGCATGGACAGCCCGCTTCAAATCATCCCACAGATGTTCAATGATATTCAGGTCTGGGGACTGGGATGGCCATTCCAGAACATTGTAATTGTTCCTCTGCATGAATGCCTGAGGATTTGGAGCGGTGTTTTGGATCATTGTCTTGCTGAAATATCCATCCCCGGCGTAACTTCAACTTCGTCACTGATTCTTGAACATTATTCTCAAGAATCTGCTGATACTGAGTGGAATCCATGCGACTCTCAACTTTAACAAGATTCCCGATGCCGGCATTGGCCACACAGCCCCAAAGCATGATGGAACCTCCACCAAATATTACAGTGGGTAGCATGTGTTTTTCTTGGAATGCTGTTTCTTTTTGGACGCCATGCATAACGCCTTTTTTTATAACCAAACAACTCAATTTTTGTTTCCAAAATGAAGCTGCCTTGTCCAAATGTGCTTTTTCATACCTCAGGCAACTCTATTTGTGGTGTACGTGCAGAAACGGCTTCTTTCTCATCACTCTCCCATACAGCTTCTATTTGTGCAAAGTGCGCTGTATAGTTGACCGATGCACAGTGACACCATCTGCAGCAAGATGATGCTGCAGCTCTTTGGAGGTGGTCTGTGGATTGTCCTTGACTGTTCTCACCATTCTTCTTCTCTGCCTTTCTGATATTTTTCTTGGCCTGCCACTTCTGGGCTTAACAAGAACTGTCCCTGTGGTCTTCCATTTCCTTACTATGTTCCTCACAGTGGAAACTGACAGGTTAAATCTCTGAGACAACGTTTTGTACCCTTCCCCTGAACAACTATGTTGAACAATCTTTGTTTTCAGATCATTTGAGAGCGGGCTGTCCATGTTCGGCGACCATCAAACTTAACTGAACTTGAATTGTTTTGTAGAAAGAAATGGTCCAAAATACCTTCATCCAGGATCCAGGAACTGATTAAAAGCTACAGGAAGCGACTAGAGGCTGTTATCTTTGCAAAAGGAGGATGTACTAAATATTAATGTCACTTTTCTGTTGAGGTGCCCATATTTTTGCACCGGTCAAATTTTGGTTTAATGCATATTGCGCATTTTCTGTTAGTACAATAAACCTCATTTCAATCCTGAAATATTACTGTGTCCATCAGTTATTAGATATATCAAACTGAAATGGCTGTTGCAAACACCAAAATATTTAGAACTAAAAATGATTAAGATTAATAGGGGTGCCCAAACTTTTTCATAGGACTGTACTTTGTTGCAGTCTTTCAGTACGGAGTCTGCACCAGTTGTGCTGAGTGAGAACATGCAACACCTGGAAAATTTTAACTGATATATAGTCATGAGACAAACTATGCCCACCCTCTTTGAGGTCTATGGTTTCACATATCAGGACAATAAAAAATATCAAGTCTTTAAAAGGTCATAAAATTAGGTAAATACAACTTGAGATGAACAACATATGCAGAGGAGATATGGGCGCTCCTGGCCCCTAGGGGGAATCTGTTAATGGGCCCTACCTTCCCTATGCTATTTAAAATAGTGGTATATTTTATGTGAAAGAGATTTGTGGGACCCTCACTGTCCACGGCCTGGTAATAATTGGTAATGCTGCATGTCCCAGAACACATGGCACATTATACTGTAATACTATTTATTTACCAAAAACTAGGCCAAAATTCAGAAGCAGTGTGTAAAAAAATAAAGTACCCCCTTCCTATTTCCATAGGTAATAACTAAGAGGCTAAGCAGCAGGCAGGTGCTGTTCTTCAAATGCCCTTGATTAAGTATCAGCAAGTGTGATAGTCTCTATGATAGCAAACATTTTGGCAGTTTGCTGGTCTGCAGCATTCAGGTGCCATGGAGGAAAGAAATCAGCAGTGATCAATTGTTGCTGTCCATAAATCTGTGAAGGGTTATACGGCAATTTACAAACAATTTGAAATCTGTCATTCAGACTTTAAAGGTCTCAGTCAGCATGATAAATGTTCACTCCTCTGTCTGCGCCTGGTTCAGCATTTCCAGGTCCTTCAAGGGGAGGACTGCAACCTCTGCAAGTGTGAGAAGGAGCACTATCAGAGGTCCCAACCATGGTCAGGCTGTGTAATCAACATCAAGCCAAGTGAAGATCACGCTGCACAGAGAACTAAATGATCCTGAGTCTTTCTTTCTTTTAGCTGACTCCTAGTATCTCTTCTATCTGCTATGAGCTTTTACGTGTTCTTTCTGCATGGTGGGACAATTAAAGGATTATCTTATCTTATCTTATAAATGAAACAATGGTAGAATCTTTTGTGTGTTGTTACTCATAAGTTATGTTTATTTCATTTGAAGACCTTCTAAGCTCCATATTTTTATTGTGTTCTGCTCTACAATATCATAGAATTCAAATACCGTATATAACGCGTTCGATGCTTTATTATAATTGGACATTTTATAAGATATATACGGTAATAAAAAATTTGCAACATAAATTCACAAGACAGTTGTAACAGATAATAAGAGCTGAATTAGTCCTGAAGGTTAAAAGCAATTTCTATAATTATTTCCTGGTTTCTTGCTGGGTTAAAGGGTAGGCAAGGGTTAAAATAAGTGCACTTTTGAACACGACACCAACGCATTTATTTTCACCAGCCTCGACACAAGGCTGAGGGAAGGAGAAATCAAACGGATCTTGGATAGAAAAGTAGAAACAGACGTCCTGGCAGCAACGCCTGATTCCGTTTGCTAATTATTGCTCTGCATTTACTGAAACCAGAGAGCAGACAAATATCATCCAACTTTTTAATTTACTGTAACATCAAACATTCCACTGCTCACAGATAGGAAAAGGGGGGTAGGGAGGGAGCAGGAAACGTAATATCTCAGAAATGCACCTACAGAGCATCGCTTCAATCTAGCGTGCTCCTCCTGGTTACTCTGCAGAAACTAATTGCGTTACCCTCCAATCACTCAAAATCAACACAATGCGGAAATGCATATTTAGCCCACCGCATGCCTGCCAAAGCACTGAGGAAAGGCATCAGACAAACAAATAAGAGATGAGAACTACCACCGAAGGTACACAGGACGGGAATTCACTCATTCTTTCTGGTGGTCGCAGTACTTACATGACAATTAGCTCATTTAAAGGGATTTTCCTACGTGCGCCATTTATAGGAAGCCAATTTGGCCTTTTCAGTCTCAGAATTTCTTTTTTTTTTTTTTTACGTAATAATGTGTATAAAAAAAAATCAACATCTTCAACTTCTATATTTAGGAGTACTTATAACTAAGCATTCAACCCATTAACCCTTTATGCCAGAGCGATTTTTCGATTTTCATTTTTGACTCCCGCCTTCCAAAAGCCATAGATTTTTTTTAATGTTCCCATGAGCGCTTACTTTTCGCAGGAAAAAATGTATTTTGTAATGGTACCATTTAATTTTCTGTATAATGTACTGGGAAGCTGGAAGAAAAAATTCAGAATGGAGTCGAATTAGAGACAAATGGCAATTGTGCGAATTTCTTACAAGCTTTCTTTTTGTAGCGACCAAAATGACATCAGCTGGTTTCTCTGGGTCGGTATGATTTTTGGGATACCAAATTTATACAGTTTTTTTTACACTTAAAATCCCTTAGAAATATCAAAAATTTTGCAAAAAAAAAAAATCACCATTTTCTGACACTCGTAGCTTTCTTTTTTCATTTGCATTCACAGATACATGTACTATAAGGTGTCCTGTTTTGGCAGGGACAAATGCACTTTTAATTTATACCATTTGGGGAACTGTCTATTGCTTTGTTTGCCTTTTGTTCAATTTTTTAAGAGAGGAGAAACAGCAAATAAATAAATAAATAAATAAAATGGCAGTTCGGTACTTTTTTTTCTGCTACTGCATTCAGCCTATGGGAGTCCAGGCCTTTTTGGACACAGGGATGAATGTGTTTAACTTTATTTAGGCTCTTTAACATGTGTTCTAGGGATTGGTAAGGGGGGGTGATTCAAATTTTGTTTTCAATTTTTTTTTTTTTTTTTTACTTTTTTTTTACTGTAATTTTTAGTCCTCCCAGGGGTCTTGACCCCAGTGGGTCTTATCACTAAAACAATGCATTTCAAGGCTAGTGCATTGTAAAATAGCTCTGCTTCTATTATGGGCTGCATAGAGCAGAGGCACTGATCACAGGCATTGATAACAGGCACTGATCGTGGGCATTGCTGCAGTGGAAAGCCAGTGGCAATGGTGGCGGCTTAGCTCCTAAGCAGCTGCTACATTTACTCAACATCCTCCATATTAGTATGGCGAATGTCGGGAACGGATTAAATATGCTACCTATTTTGGACTTAAGGACACATCAATTTTTTTTTTTTCTATCAAAGCATTTCTAAAGCTGAAACTTTTTAATTTTGTCTGTCAACACAGTCATAAGAGGGACAAGTTGTATTTTTAGATGGTGTAGTTGGGGCACATCTGTCAGGTTCAAAATACTTTACATAGAAATTTTTGTTGCCACTTGATTTTTATGATTGTTATGGTCATCTTCCTTTGTGCAATGGTACATATTTTTGACACAATTTAGTACCCCAACTTGATCACTGATTTAGCAAACTTCACTTTATGACAGTCCAATATTATTGTTGGACAATACTATCATCATCAATTTTCTATTTATTTAATCCTTTAAATTTTAACTTTTATATTAACGATAAATTGCGACACCATTTGTGGTTGTCTAGAAGATGTAGTCTTACTGTAATATAACGGATCACATTTTTACAAGTTTGTTCTGTATCCAACATCATGGTCTTATATTTTGTGGTCCGCGCATACAGACTTCTGCATTGGTGGCACCGCTTCCTAACATTTCCTAACAGATTGATTTTAGTTTAAGTCTACTTCAGGGTGTGATGCTTCTTTGGGTTCTGTTACTCAAGGTTCTCTGTTATCTTTACTTTTTATTGATATTTTTGTCTCTTTTATTACTATAGTGATTTGTGCACTTGAGAAAGGGTGTTTCACGGGGATACTAATTTAGCAGAGTGAGAGACTATAGACCAGGGTATAATTATCCCCTGACCCTGATCTATAGTCTCTCAGTCTGCCAAATTAATATCCCTGCGCTATGCTGACGACGTCCAAAAGACAGAAACAGCACTGTCCATAGCTGGGAATCTGTTCCTTTTGGAATAAAAATACTAATTTGGCAATAAACCCCGCATGATGTCAGTAGGCTTATTAACTGAGTCATGCATGATGTTAAGGGGGCTGCCCCCAGAGGGCAGCACACAGAGGCACTGTTCTCCTAATTACATCTGGGAGAATAGATTTGCATATTTTTTTACCTTAAATAATTACAAGAACAGATGAGAGTTCAACAGTCTTGCGTTTTATCATCTTTGATGGCTTCCTGTATCTACACAGTCTAGCAAGATTTAATGGGCTCAGCTCCATCTACATACAAGTTGGAGTTGATTTACAATGATTTTATACATTTATACGTTATTCAGGAGTCTGGGACCGCCCACATGACTCTTCTCAGGTAATTTACATACAATGCATGCTATATTATATATTATTACCATACATTATACTAAAATTAACACATTTACATTAGCATTTTGAAAGCTATACCCTGTTGGTGTGACGCCATTGTCGTGGTTTAGTGGCCAAAAATTTTGTACTATGGCCCCTTTAACCCTATCAACATATATGCATTTGCATGTATGACATAACAGATAAAATTCTGGTCACTGACAATAAAGGCTACTTCCCCATTGCATTTGTGCACTATGTTCAGTGCATGCGCCGGGAAATTATCTGTACATATGCATCTAACGTGCCCATAGACAAAAATTTACAAACCTATGGTCAGTGTCTCCCCACTGCTTTGAATGATGGCTGTAGTGTGCAATCAGAAGAATGCTGGAGCAATCACCAAGAAGAGAGGGAGGGGTATGGCACATGAAGAGCCCACCTCCTTAGGCACTGTGGGATTGAAAACAGGATTTCTTGGCCATTCAACTTAAATGACTATCACCAAAGTATGTTCGCCCCACTCTCCCAATCCTATACTACTATTATAAATGTGAAAGTTTGTGTGTTTGGATGTTTGTTCCTCAATCACGCAAAAACGGCTGAACAGATTTGAATGAAATTTGGCACATAGATAGTTTGTAACCTTGATTAAAACATAGGCTACACAGGCTTTTTATCCCGGTAAATGACATGGCTTCACGACTGTTATGAATTTATGTTCACATACCATATTATACTGCTCTTGCAGCAGCTTATCTCAGGTTCTGATAATGCCAGGTCTGTTATCTTTCTATGTAAACACACAGCTAACCCTCAGTCCATTCTGCACAAGCATTTGCATATTATCTGATCTGGCCAACAACACGCTCATTATATGGAGACCCAGCGAGCTGCTGAGATACCGGAACAATCACACGGCGTGAGGAACAAGTTCAGCAGCAGGACAGCTTAAGAGCTGCGGAAACGCCAGTGCAGGCAAAACATCGACGGCAGCAATTTGCAGAACATAGGTGGATCACTGATGCCATCAACCCACAGACGAAGTCGCAGGCAGAGGCTACTGACCTATACAGCGCTGTCAGCAGTTTTGATGGGACAAAACCACTTGCAGACTTTGTCTAAGGGCGCATGCACACTACGTAACGCCGGGCGTGTATGAGAGCCGTACACGCCGGCGTTACAGCAGGGCTGCCGAACACTTCCCATTCACTTCAATGGGAGCGCTCGTAAACACCGCTGTTACGAGCGCTCCCATTGAAGTGAATGGGAAGTGTTCGGCAGTCTGCTGTAATGCCGGCGTGTACGGCTGTGATACACGCCCGGCGTTACTCAGTGTGCATGCACCCTAATATAGATAAAAATACTGCCAAAAATCACAGTACAAGGGTGCATTCACACTGAGCATACGCTCAGCTCATTCTGAACGTAAGACACGTTCAGAATGAGCGCGTACAAAGCAGAACCCATTCATTTCTATGGGAGCCGGCATACGAGCGCTCCCCATTGAAATGAATGGGCTGCTTTTTTCACTTTTCCTTTCAATGTGATAACATGTTGACTTAAACCACAGTAGAGTGTATTTTTCAATACATATGAGTTTTGTCTTATTTTCCTACAGAGAACTTCCCAAGTATTAGTTGAAGTCTGGCGCACATTGATATAAACAGCCATTCTAGGATGAGGCCCATTCCATCTCTATGGGCATTTACTTTATGTAATATTTCTCCATAATTTGCCAATTTTTCCTTCTTTACCTGAATGTCAAGGTTTTAATATATCTTTCTGGTTTTATCATGTATTGGGAGTTGTAGCTACAGAAATATTTCTCAGATTTATATATACCATTATAGTCTATGGGGTCCGCGGGTTACCTTAGGTAACTACTTTCTAAGTGGATTGGGTTTCCGTTTTTCAGGTCCCCAAGAGGATCCGAAGAATGGAAACCCGAGCACAGGTGTGAACCCAATGTCAGGTTGTTTTTTGCTGTGAAATTCAGTCTGTGTGTGTGCACCAGATTTACCAGCATAAACACTATACAGGGAGACAGATTCCCTACATTATAGTTATCTATGAGGCTAGGGGTCCCTGACTCCTCACAAAATTCTGTCCCGTACTGTACTCACTAGGGGACAGTATTTTGTAGGGGCTCCTAGCATCAAATACAGTGTTCAGGCTGGTAAATTCGGCATACACACAAACTGAGTTCCATGTCCTAATATTGATAATATGATATGATATGATAGAGGGAGAGAAGCCGATCTCTGTGGATATATAGGTTTATAGGATACACAGCAGAATTTCTGAATAAAAATCTGAGTAAACCCGACAGGACTCCTATGAAAGATAGTGGGAGTCCTACTTATCCCCCACACACAGAGATTGACAACCTGAGTAAAACAACCGTGATGTTGTTAAATATGATTGTTAAATGGCTTTTTATCAAACTTTGTATAAACCAATAGTACAAGTGAAAATATAAAACATTGTAAATGTATTTTATCAGAAAAAATGCTACTATCTCCACATACCTGACTCGTGGCCTTCTCCCAACTCCCCTGCTAAACTGTCTTTCACTCTGAAATCTCCTGAATCCATAAATAAATACTACACCTCACAGAGGTACTAGGTTACATAGAAGTCTATGGAGATTTGAGGGGGGGGGGGAGTGAGCAGTAGTTGAGTGGAAAGGGAGAGACATACAGAAGCTGCTATAAGTAGAGATGAGCGAACACTAAAATGTCCGAGGTTCGAAATCCGATTCGAACAGCCGCACACTGTTCGACTGTTCGAACGGATTTCAAACCCCATTATAGTCTATGGGGGGAAATGCTCGTTTCAGGGGTACGCAAAATTCAATAAAATTATACTTACCAAGTCCACGAGAGACGGTCGGGCTGGATTCTCCTTGAAGTCTTCTCCCAGCGCAGCGCCCCCGCGGCGTCTTCCAGCTGGAATTCACTCTGTCTAGGCATCGGGGCCTAGGCAGAGCCGACTGCGCATGCGCGGTCGGCTCTGCACGGGCCCCGATGCCTAGGCAGAGTGAATTCCAGCCGGAAGACGCAGCGGGGACGCTGCATGGAGAAGACTTCTAAAGGTAAGAGAAGAAACAGCGTTGATTGGTAGAATGTATAGCATTCGGCCAATCAATGCTGGTTCTGCATCGAACCTTAAACTGCAAACAGCTAGTAGTGTTCGATCGAGTACGAGTATTTCGAATACCGTAGTATTCGATCGAACACCTACTCGATCGAACACTACTTGCTCATCTCTAGCTATAAGGCTTCAGTAAGGATGTGATACCAGTGCCAAAGAATATCTATTTATTATAAAGGTTCTGGAGCTCCACAGGACCATATATATAATTTTTTGCATGAAAATATTTTACAAGAAGATGTGTAACCCAGATGAAATTTCTCAGGAGGGGACAGTCAACCAAAAAGACCCCAAGGGTGTAGAAGTACCAGGTGATTCCAAGAGAAAATTCAATCAAGCAAAGTCCTCTTTAGCTTCAGATATGAGCATTTTAATTAAGACCAGTGATCATCTTATATATGCAAATAATATATGAATGATCCTTAAGTTATTCGGGATACCAGTCTTCAGATACATCGTTCTTTCCTTTAAAATTCTTTGAACACAGGCCCCATGATGTGTAGAGAAAAGTCTGAAGCATCTCAGAGAATTAATGGTTAGATATTGTGGTGTTACTTGTGATATTTGACAGTTTCCATTATCGAGCGAGCCAATCCAAACCAAAAGAGCAAGATCACATCAGAATAGTTGAGAAAAGACTAATGGATTTGTCCTGACGCACCGACCCTTTCTATGTTACACTCTCTTCACCCGCGGAGAGCTGAGTAGTACTCTACTTTACCTAGTGAGAACAGCATATTACCATAAAACTCCCTTGACTTGAAACAAATGAGATGTATGAAACCTTTCGGATCACTGTTTTAGTGGCTACACCTAGACACCGGCAGACCCTATTGATAATAATGGGGTCCACCATTTGAAAACTGAAAAGCTCCATGCTGGACTTTTCTCACCAGCAATTTTTGGTGTTTTCTGCGGCAGTCTCCAAAGGACATGAGCACCTAGCTTGCGTACCCAAGTGCATTAAATGCAGCATAAAATACCTCAGACAACCATTAATAACCTCAATGAGGTTCCTAAGGTGTGTACAAGTGCATGTATGTATGTGCGAGGCGCTCACACTGAATAAATCGGGATATTTTGAATATTTTTCTTCCAATTTTTTGATCATTTGCATATCACTAACATGTCTATCGACCCTATGACTTCCAATATTACAAGGCTTTTCCTTCTTGGTGTCGGCCTCCTCAATTTTAATTGTAATGTATTACAAAACAGGCCCAATGATGTGGTATCTTTATTGTTTCATGTTTCTTGAAATTGTATTCTTAGGCCTGGTTCACATCTGTGTTTGGGATTCTGTTTGAAGAGTCCGCTTGGAGACCCCCGATCGGAAACCTATATGCATAGAAAAGCGGTTACCTTAGGAAACCCATCGACCCTATAGGCTATAATGTTTGCAGAACTTTTCGTAGGGAAACCGAGCGGAAACAACATGAACCCCATTATAGTCTATGGAGTCCGGGTGTTTTCCCAGGTAACCACTTTTCTATGCGTATAGGTTTCAACTCCCTGAACAGAAACCCAAACGCCTAGGCCTAACCCAGGCCTAAGATCTACATCCAAGAATGATCAATACGAATAATATTGAAGAAGGTTTAACCGTTGTCATCTAGAGATTTACATACTTAGAAACTCAGCTCAGATATCTCCTGACATTGCTTTTCTGATTTTATCATCAGAACATGAGTGACCGTGAGCAGGAGCTTCATGGCTCAGGTAGCAATTCATGCCATACGTAGACAATTCCTTTAAATTTGCTGTTTGTTCCCAGAAATTAATTATTAGGATATTATTGTTTAATTTGATTCCTTTAGTTGTTTGAGATTGTTTTGTTTTTCGGAACTTGCGGTTAAAGTATTTTTTACTATGGAACGATTTTGGTGGTTTAGCAGTTGGACCAGTGGGAATGGATTACTGACATCGCTGCAGTTGCTCTAAGCAGCCAAGTGAGGTGACCTGTTTTTAATGAAGGCAAATATTAAAAATTCATAACTTCTTAATACAACATGTCAAGTCAAGGGTATGCGGATCAGTTTGCATATTTTTCTAATGTTCTCTAATACATCTTGTGTTACACTCTTGATGATATGTTCACATTTAATAGCTCAAACATGCCACATGGGAACAGCTTCTGTACGAAAAAACCAGAGTTACCACCACAAAGTAAAATAACCCAAGTCTATCGTTCAGCGTTCATTACTGACCATGTGAGATGTATTTCATTTCTGCACATTGATAACATAGTTCCACTGTTAACTATTTCAGTGAAAGTACAGATCAAATCCGGACCCCCATCTTTTCATATATCCCAGGGTATATGGATATAACATAGAGAATACCTTCTTCAGGACCCCTATTAGGCTAGATCCACACCACCAAGTTTTATCTATGAAACTATGCGGGTTGAATTTACTGGTCTAAACTATATGCCAGGACATTGACCCCTAACATCCTACTAATATTATAAATGTGAAAGTTTGTGTGTTTGGATGTTTGTTCCTCATTCATGCAAAAACGGTTGAACGGATTTGAATGAAATCTGGCACATAGTTTTTAACCTGGATTAAAACATAGGCTATTTTTATTCCAGTAGAAATGACATGGCTTCACTACTGTTATGAATTTATGTTCATATACTGTATTACACTGCTCCTGCAGCAGCCTTATCTCAGCCAGGTCTGTTATCCCTCTATGTAAATATTCAGCTAACCCTTAGTGGATTGTCTACACACATATGCATATTATCTGATCTGCTCCAGGCAGTGCAGACAAACTGACATGGACAAACACCTTTAATCCAAATTGGCAGTTTGTCAATTAAAAACATGCCGGGAAAAAGAGAATCTAATTTGTCGCAAACAATGAGAGCTATGAAGGAGCCAGAAGTCACAGAGTTCTCCTCAAGCGGAGCTGAGGGGGATCACATGACATCAACAACACATGCATTATATGGCGTCGCAGCGAGCTGCTGAGATGCTGGAGCAATTACAGGCACGGTGCGAAGAACAACTTCAGTGCCAGGCCAACTTGAGAGCTGGCAAAACACCGGAGCAGGTGGATCATCTACGCCAACAACACACTCATTATACGATACCTCTGCGAGCTGCTGAGATGCCGGAACAATCCTGGGCACAGTGCGAGGAAAACGTTCAGCGACAGACCAGCTTGACAGCTGTGGCAACGCCGGAGCAGGTGGATCATCAACACCAACAATAAGCTCATTATATGACGTTCCTGCGAGCTGATGAGATGCCAGAACAATCACAGGCATGGCGTAAGGAACAAGTTTAGCAGCAGGACAGGTTGAGAGCTGCCAAAATGCCGGAGCAGGTAAACCATCGATGGCAGCAATTTACTGAATATAGGCAGATCATCGACTCCAACAACCCACAGACGAAGTCGAGGGCAGAGGCTAGTTATACTTATATTCGCTGCTAAGACTTGTTGACTCCCAGTGGTATATAGTTCCATAATGACTATAGTACAGAAGAGTATTTTACTAAAGGACAGGGACTCCTAAAATGCTAGGGGTCTATGTCCTGGCATATTGTTCAGGCTGTAAATCGGGCTCACATACAGACCAAGTTGCATGGATAAAACTCGGCAGAGCTAATAGATGCAGCTTTTGACACTGTTGACCATCATCTCCTCCTCACTATGCTCCGCTCAGTCGGCCTCAATGACACTGCGCTCTCCTGGTTCTCCTCTCATCTCTCAGACCGCACTTTCAGTGTATCATTTGCAGGCTCTGTTTCCTCCCCTCTTTCCCTTGCTGTTGGGGTTCCTCAGGGCTCGTTCCTAGGCCCCCTGCTCTTTTCTCTCTACACAGCCCCCATTGGACAAACCATCGCCAGATTTGGCTTCAGGTACCATCTTTATGCTGACGACACCCAATTATACCCAGGGCCGCCATCAGGAATTTTGGGGCCCCATACAGCCTAAGTGTCTGGGCCCCCCCCCCCCCCTGCCATTTTTGCTTTGCGCGCCGCGGGAAATTTAGCCCCACCCACTGTTATGTTGACTCCGCCCACTCATTAATTTTCCATTTGCCCGCACACTGTATAATCCTCCTACAGTCACCCGTAAATTATATGTCCCCCTCCGTCTCTCCCCTAGCTTCATATACACCCTTCATCTGCCCCCAGATTCATGTCCCCTCCATCTCTGCCCCCAGATTCATGTCCCCACATTTCTGCCCACAGATTCATGTCCCCCCCATCTCCATACCTCCCAACTTTTGAAGAACTAAAAGAGGGACAAAATGTGTGGCGCGCTTAGCGCGCCGCAGCAAATTTAGCCCCGCCCACTTTTGTGTTGACTCCGCCCACTTGTTAATTTTTCATGTGCCCGCACACAGTATAATCCTCCTACAGTCACCCGTAAATTATATGTCCCCCCTCTATCTCTCCCCCAGTTTCATATACACCCTTCATCTGCCCCCAGTTTCATGTCCCCCTTCCATCTCTGCCCCTAGATTCATGTCCCCACATCTCTGCCCCCAGTTTCATGTCCCCTCCATCTCTGCCCCCAGATTCATGTCCCCCCAGATTCATGTCCCCCCACCATCTCTGCCCCCAGATTCATGTCCCCCATCTCTTCCCCCAGATTCATGTCCTCTCCATCTCTGCCCCCAGATTCATGTCCTCTCCATCTCTGCCCCAGATTCATGTCCCCACAGTGTCATGCCGTCCCCTCCTTCATCTGCCCCAGTGTCATTCCGTCCTCTCTTTCATCTGCCCCCAGATTCACGTTCCACCTCCACATTAAACTTACCTTCTCCTCCGCTCCCTCGCCGCTCTCTGCGCGTCTCTCTCGCTGACACATGCGGCTGAAGGAAGGAGCTGACACAGGTCAGCTCCACGCTTCGCCGCTGGGTGTCTCTCTCGCTGACGCTGACATGTATGCGGCTGAAGCGAGGAGCTGACCTGTGTCAGCTCCTCACTTCGCCGCTGCCGCCTCTCTCGCTGACACATATGCGGTTGAGCCGGGTTCCGGCTCAGCCGCATATGTGTCACCGAGAGAGGCGGCAGCGGCGAAGTGAGGAGCTGACACAGGTCAGCTCCTCGCTTCAGCCGCATATGTGTCACCAAGAGAGGCGGCAGCGGCGAAGTGAGGAGCTGACACAGGTCAGCTCCTCGCTTCAGCCGCATATGTGTCAGCGAGACAGGCGGCAGCAGCGAAGCGAGGAGCTGACCTGTGTCAGCTCCTCGCTTCAGCCGCGTATGTACTCAACTCAGATATGCGTCCTCTGGACGCAGATCTGAGTTGAAACAGAACATACAATGACTGCTGCCGGCGCCAGGGGGCCCGGGCCCCCCCCCATTTTAAAATTTGGCCGGGCCCCTGATGCCAGTAGCAGTAGTACTGGCCTATCGGCGGCCCTGATTATACCCATCTTCCCGTGACATCACCCCTGTACCCATACAGAACACCAGTGACTGTCTTTCTGCTGTCTCTAATATCATGTCCTCGCTCTATCTGAAACTAAATCTCTCTAAGACTGAACTAGTACTGTTTCCACCATCTAATAGATCTGTCCCTGATATATCCATTGCAGTCTCAGGCCTTACTATAACTCCTAGGCTGCAGGCCCGCTGCCTCGGGGTCATGTTTGACGCAGACCTTTCTTTCACCCCTCATATTGAATCACTCGCACGTTCATGTCACCTCCACCTCAAAAATATCTCCAGAATACGTCCTTTCCTTACCAGAGATACACTAAAGACACTTACTGTCTCTCTGATTCATTCTCGCCTTGACTACTGTAACTCCTTACTAATCGGTCTTCCCCTCACTAAACTCTCCCCTCTACAATCTATTCTGAATGCAGCGGCCAGGCTCATCTACCAGGCTAGACGCTACAGCGATGCCTCCGGTCTGTGCCATTCGTTACATTGGCTTCCTATTCAATATAGAATAAAATATAAAGTTATCACCCTCATCCACAAGGCTCTCCATAATGCCGCACCTCCCTACATTTCCTCCCTCATCTCTGTCTACCGCCCAACCCGTGTTCTCCGCTCACTCAATGACCTAACACTTACATCCTCTATTATCAGAACCTCCCACGCTCGTATACAAGACTTCTCCCGAGCTGCACCACTTCTCTGGAATGCTCTACCCCGGACAATCAGATTAACTCCCAATTTCTACAGTTTCAAACGCAAACTAAAGACGCATTTTTTCAGACAGGCCTATCACAATTCCTAATGCAAACCCTTCTTGATGCCTTTTCAGCCTAACATATTTGTCCATGCTCTATCCACATGTTAAAGGACACTACTAGTGACGGCCCATAAAGCTTTGTTTGTGTAATGGCTGCAACCTCTATTACAAAATTGTCTGAACACTGTATAAGCAATGCCACCCCTGCTACCTCTTGTGTCATCCTCTCTACCTCATAGATTGTAAGCTCTTGTGAGCAGGACCCTCAGTCCCATTGTGTGAAATGACGTTCTTTGTTTTGTATCTGTCTGTATCTGAACCCTACAAATTGTACAGCGCTGCGGAATATGTTGGCGCTATATAAATAAAATTTATTATTATATTATTATATAGATGTCTACAAAGATCACATATAAGAAGACCAAACACATGCTAGTGTTACATGGTTAGCTATTTATTTCATTGGTCACCATGTAATACCACATTTCTCCTGCAGTGGCCGCTAAAGGTAAACTGGTTGATTGCAGATTGAAGGATAACAGCTGACCATTGGACGAGTCTGCGGCCGACATTTTATGTAGCAGATCCAACCGTCTTGTCATTATGGCTATAAAAATTTCTTTTCCATATAACAACATCTAAGACCCCCTTTAATTACGAATTAAAGGGCAATACCGTACACAAATGAATATATTAAAGGAAATTTCACAAATGTAACTTCTAGTCAAATACACGTTAAGATTTTTATGTCCCTTCTACTTAGAAAAGTACAAATTAAGAACGTGTGCGGAATGCAAATGAGAATAAGTCTCCCCTTGTTTTATGCTCGCTCCGGGTGTTTCCTGCATTAGTTAAACAAACAGTAGCCCCGAATGAGTATGAAGAAAATGATGGAGCCCGAGGCCTGGTTTAAAATTAAATTTAAAAATTTGGCCTATCCTTATTGTTGCCCTCTCCCATGTTATTTTGGTGTCATATTGTATTACAATGATGCACATTTCCAGACGTACAAGTTAAATAAACTCTGTGGGATTTCAGCTAGATTTGCCCCAAACAATATTCTATTTCTGTAACTCTTAGAGTAGGTCACATTCACTTACACTGTTATCTTATATGTGGAAGACACATAACTTATCACTCTCTTACCTCACAGAAGACAAGGTAAAGCTACCCAGTAATTACACAGATTTACAGCAGCACAGAGGCACTCAAGCATCAGTAATTCATAGATCTCTCCCATAGCACAGTGTAATTTACAAGATTGCCTTAGGGAATGACTGTATACATGATAAACATACACATCCCATATATGTATACACGGTACTTTGCCAAAGTTTTAAGCAGGTGTGGAAAAAAATGCTGCAAAGAAGAGTGAAATAAAAAAATATAAGAAGTAATGGTTTATTTCTGTCCATTAAAAAATTAAGTGAAAAAGAAGAGAGACATCAATGGCATTAATATTTGGTGTGTGCACTTTTTGGAGGAAGAGGCCTGGAAGTGATGTTATGGCCCCACAGAGCCCTGATCTCACCATCATCCAGTCAGTCTGGGATTACATGAAGAGATAGACGGATTGAAACAAGCCTACATCCACAGAAGATCTGGGCTTAGTTCTCCAAGAAATCTGTTCAATATAATATATGATGGATGGTAACAGGTTGTTCTCAGTTAAACTGTCTGTTATTTCTGCCTGCTGGTTTCTGTGCATGCACCAAAAGCAGAACAACCCCTTCTTCCCCCCCCAAAAAAAAAGTATGGTATAATAACTGATATTAACAGACACTGATGTTATTGTGTCCCCTTTTTTTTAGCTGATCTATTAAATGGATCAGTTAAAAAACATAGACACATTAACATCAGTTGTTATCATAGGCGTCCTTTTTTTTTTTTTTTATCATAACGGGCTTGCAACAATAGTGTGAAAGACCCCTTAGATTGCTTTTTTATTCATTCACTCTGTTAATTGACAAAAATAAACTATTAACACTTCTAATTTTGAAAGCATTCATACTTTACCACATATTCCATGCACGCACAAATCTCTTCCATATAACTGGATATACATAGAATAAAACATATGCATAATCCTTTAAGAGGGATTCCACCACTAAAACACAGTTTTTTGTGCTTTAGATGTCGGAATAGCCTTTAGAAAGGCTATTCGTCTCTTACCTTTACACGTGGTCTCCACCGCGCCGTTCCTTAGAAATACCGGTTTTTATCGGTATGCTAATGAGTTCTCCGCAGCAATGAGAGCAGGCCCCAGTGCTCAAACGGCAATGGGGGCGTTCCCACTGCTGCCCGAGAACCCACTCCAGGGACGCCTTCTTCTTCATCTGCATCCTCCCCTTCTCTGTCATCTTCCTTCTTCGTTAGCTCTGACGCCTGCGCAGTCAACTCTGCCAGCGAGACACTGGTAGAGCCGACTGCGCATACCGGCGGCCATATTTTCGAGGCTGCAAGGCAAGACTGCGCAGGCGTCAGAGCTGACGAAGAAGGAAGACGACAGGGAAGGGGAGGATGCAGTTGAAGAAAAAGGCGTTGTTGGAGCAAGTTCTCGGGCAGCAGTGGGGACCCCCCTATTGCCGTTTGAGCGCTGGGCCTGCCCTCATTGCTGCGGAGAACTAATTAGCATACTGGTAAAAACCGGTATTTCTAAGGAACGGCGCCGCAGAGACCACATCTAAAGGTAAGAGACGAATAGCCTTTCTAAAGGTTATTCTGACGTCTAAAGCACAAAAACAGAGTTTTAGTGGTAGAATCCCTTTAAGAAGTACTGGTTCTTCCACCGTATTAGGGAAGTCTGAGTTCATAGAGGAAAGTCGTTTGTTCAAGGTCCTCATCTTTTAACCGAAGTAAAGCGGTTTTAGAAACAAAGGGACAGATTACTAATATTATCTACAATTAAGAAAGTGCAAATTTGGACCAGACTTACAATTCACTAGATTTATCAATGTGTATAATGGTGACTGATCAATCTGGTTCACTATCTGATCTAACATTACACTACCTAAAATTTGGCTTAGTTTGGCTTAACATTTTGGCATACTGTGTAGTCCATGGAAAGCCAGAGGGGCTGTATCCTTAGAGGGGTTGTCCCACCATTAATTATATTCATTGCATTAGTCATAGAAAGCTGAACAAATGTTTGCCATTAACATATTGTCAAGAAATGATCTACTAAAGATTATAACATTTACTCACATTTACCTGGTGTTCATCGTATATAGCAATGTACATATGCATCCAAATAAGCGAATGCTGTTGGACATGCATGCTCAGTCTCTCTGCTGACAGCCAGGTCTCTAAATAATAATCCTCTGTTCCCTACAGAGCAGCCAATAGAAATAGCTTTCTGCTCTGCCAGTCAGGAAAAGAGCAGTAGTATGCCAGTATAGCTGAGAAGATGTCTTCAGAGGAGAAATAAGGATCTATATTGTCTGCTGCCAGCGACGGAGACTGCCCAGAGCCTGTCCAGGCAGCACAGAATAGTAGAAGCAATAAGTGGGACACATGGAAGCAAAAAATAATGGTATTGTTCTGCAAGAAACACTGAAAATTACTGGAAAGTAACTAAAACGGTTCATAGGATGTCCTGATTTTGGGACCATCAGTAATCTGTGAGTGATTGACAAGCAAGTACGTGCAGGGGAAACAACGGATTAGACAGCACCTGTACAAATGAATTTGGTGGGTCCTCCAAAATAAGAGTCACCCTTTACAGGGGTTATCCAGATTTCTAACATTGATGGCCTATCCTTAGGACCCCTGCAGATCACCGATATCCAGACAGCGCGGCTCTTGGTAGTGTTTACATACAGTTTGTATGGTGAGTGAACAGCGAGGCTCGAAGTATGTAAACAATACGGAGAGACACACTGTCGGGGTACCCACGATCTGAGGGGGTCCCAGGTGTTGGACCCCTGCAAATATAATATCTATGGTTTAGCCCAAGGATAGGCCATTAATATTAGAAACTGGATAACCCCTTTAAATCTGCTCTCCTCTGGGCTAAAAGACCTTCAATAGTAACCAAATAGGGCCTTTGAAGGTAAGTTTAAGGGTCAGTTCACACAGAGTTTTTTGGTGAGGGTTTTGACGCTAAATCCGCCTCAAAATCAGCCTCCAAAAACAGCCTCCCAATAGAGTTCTTTTTTAAATCAGATACTTTTTATTAACCAGATTTTTCTTTACATAAAAACAAATGACAACATCAACGTAACAACAATACAAGGTAAATATGGAGACATAATCGGACATGTAAAGGGGGACTGTCCATTAGGAACCCCCACTAAAACTCCCAAACATCCTGCATTTCATAGCAAAGAATCAAGAAACAGGTAGAGTAGAAATGAGAGATCTATCCCTAATCAGAGACGGAGGACCAGGTGTGTCCAACCATGCCCCCCAAAATTTTTTCAAATTTAGCTTGGGCCTTTCTCTGTACATATACACCCCTCTCCAGCCTAATAGTATTATTGACTCTGGATATCAATTCCACTAGAGAGGGAGGACTCGGGTCCAACCAATGATAAGCAATCAATTTTCTTGCCTGATAAAACACCCTAGACAACCCTATAAATTCTGGACTTTCCGGGTCCACCCCCTCCCCCAAATGACCTAGAAGGCAAACTAACGGTGAGCGTAGAAGGGCAATAGAGTATGCCCGACCCAGCAAGGACAGTACGTGATCCCAATAGAGTTCTATTGGGAGGCTTTTTTTGGAGGCTGATTTTGAGGCGGATTCAGCGTCAAAATCGTCGCCAAAAAACTCTGTGTATAGCGGCTGTGCTTGTAATCGCAGCCCAGCCCATTCTGTAGGGTACTGACTTGCAAACAGGCCATATGACTGATTAACATGACATCACATGGTTCATGACATCACAGAGGCTCTCAGAGAGCAGACACTTGAAACTAATGATCTACAAGGTTCCAGATGTCAGATCCCACTGATCTTCAATTAATGGACCTATCCTAGGTCAATAAGTTCCCAAAAACCTCTTTAACTACATAGTTAGCGTGTTTAAGCAACTACAAAACATACAGCAACATATAAAGACAATGATGGCAAAAGGAAGCATAGCGGTATAAGAAACAACAAAGAGTCTAAAGACACAATAGATAAGAAGAAATCATGAGATGGCAGCGGAGTAACATTCTTAACATAAAGCACTTAGTCAATAATCCTGATGCGTTATATGGATAGAAGGACATGTGACACATAAAAGCAATACATTCATAGGAAAAAGCGATCCATCTGCATGTCTGGAAGCTAAGCATGGCTAGATAATAACGTCCCAAAGAAGATACCATCAGGGAAATGGACAGGGGTATGATGGGAATGAGGGGTGCAATGGCTGGGAAACTTCAAAGTGCGCTTATAATGTGTTTAGAACAATCCAACACAAACAGGAAAATAAGGTCCTGATTTTCTAAACTCTCCAACATCTGCTTCTCTTTACGCCGAGCACAGCTTGGCCTGACGGTCCCAGCGAGAGTAAATCGGCCTTTTATTTGGGTTGTTTCAATAAATAGCGATACTTTTTTTTTTGTCATGTAAACCCGCAAAGATAAATATACTGTCAGAGAGGCTTGCGTGTACGCTTGGAGAGCCGAGCACCGAGACATAGGCTCCCACTGACAGCTGCACTACTAGGTAGTACTATTCCCATAGGACTAACTACTATTACACCATATGATGTATTGTATGTCCAGGAAGTGATGGACACAGATAACAGCCGCTTTACACAAACACATCTGACATTGTTGGCTAGTCAAGCGAACGCCAGAAGTAACTACCATCACACACACATACACGTCAGACATGTCCAGATACTGTATATACATATACTGTTACATTACAAATTTAAGACATTTTCTGGGACTAAGATATTGATCACCAAACCTTTGGATGTGACATCGATACCATATCAGAGGGGGACAACACTTAGAACCATGAAATGAACAGTTTGAAGCTTTTACTTAACAGGCCCTGAAATCTTGCTCATCTCTCATATGGCCTGTTTGCATTCAAATGCTTGGTATGGGCGGGGTCACACCTGCGCCTGTGCGCGCTTTAAGCAATCCTGCCAGGTTTCCTTCTTCTGCACACAGAAACCGGACAGGGGACGGAAACCCGGCAGTCGGTTTTCAAACCCATTCAAGTGAAAGGGTTTGAAAAGTGAGTGCCCGTGAGCATTTTGTACCTGTCCGCGGCGAAACCAGTTTTTTTAACCGGACACAATGTCGGACATGCAGGACTTTGTGTCCCGTTAAAAAAACCCGGTTTTGCCACGGACAGGTACAAAACACTCACAGGTGCTCACTTTTCAAACCCATTCACTTGGCAACTATTGGCAACTAAGACAGTTTTGTTTTTAGTCCTTTTTAATAGTCTGTTACCGTGGTGATACACAGGTTGGCACAGGACTGGTAAATACAAAGTAGCAGAATTTTTTCTAAAAAAAACCATGAACAGAACCGAACAGGACTTTTCTCTCCGCCGATTTCAGGTGAAAAAGGGGCAGACCCCATTATAGCCTAAGGGCTCGTTCACACAGATTTTTTTGGCAGCAGATTTTGACGTGGAATCCGCCTCAAAATTCGCTGCCAAAAACAGCTGCCATTGACTTCAAAGGGAGCCATTCGCTTCTATTTTCCGCTACTTAGTAGCGGAAAAAAGAAGCGAACTGCCCTATCTTGAAGCAGATTCCACAGTCTAAGCAGGCCCAAAGAATGGAAACCCAAACGCTAGTGGAACCTAGAGCTAGTGGTGACAGTCTTCTGTTTTGACAGCTTGCCAATGGCTACGACCATGAATGCAGGAATTTTCTATGTTCTGGCGGTTGTTAAAACCCCGATTATTATAACTGGGTTATTTTCTTATGCAAGAACACAGAATTGTACAGGGACAGTACATGGACAAGAAAATAACTTGCCCTAATCATGACTGTGTATCTCACAAGTGCAAAATCATAGAAACTTCCTGTAGTCATGGTTGTATCCATTGGCAATTGATCAAGACAAAAGACTAAGACGTCTAAGATGGTTAGAGAAAATCTTTAATTGCCATGAAATTTTTAATGATTTACCGTATATACTCGAGTATAAGCCGAATTTTTCAGCCCAGTTTTTGTGCTGAAAAAGCCTCCCTCGGCTTATACTCGAATCAGCAAAAAAAAAAATATTTTTTATTTTAGGAGGGTGGGTGGGAGTCTATGACCAGCAACAATATCAATGTATAGAATCTCCCATAAAATAGTGCATAAAAAAAAAAAAAAAAGTGCAGTGCTCCTGTTCTGTTGGGATGGGGTTAATAGGAGCACTGCAGATACCCTATATTCCGCCAGACTGAATTCCAAGTGGGGGAAGAAGAAACAGTCCTCAAGCTCAGGGAAGGGGCAGACAGACAACCAAAACACCCCCTCCCCTTTCCCAGCATCTACTGCACCCAAAAACTCTGACTGTTTTAATTTTTGAAATTTTCCAGTAGCTGCTGCATTTCCCCCCTAGGCTTATACTCGAGTCAATAAGTTTTCCCAGTTTTTGGTGGTAAAATTAGGGGCCTCAGCTTATATTTGGATCAGCTTATACTCGAGTATATACGGTATATTAGAAAAATATTTTACATTTAATTATCTCTAAATTTTGTTATGTTTATATTCAAAGGAAAAAACGCTTTAATATCTACATAACTGAGATGTGCAGGAACAATAAAAATGCTTGCAAAGGTAGATGTATCTTTAACAGCAAAGTGAATGCTTCTCTTCATTTCTACTGTGTTCCTCTGAATCAAGTAACACCTATAAGGTCTTGTGTGCCCCGATGCAATATTTTGTTCAGGCCCCCTACCTCATCCCTACAGCGAATTCTTCATAGTGATGGTTCCGGGTGCTAAGGGCTCGTTCACATCTGCGCCCGGTCTCCGTTCTGCATGTTTCCGTTTCCTGCACAAAACAGGGGCAGGAGACGGAAACCTGTCGGCATCTTTCAAACCCATTCATTTGAATGGGCTTGAAAAGTCTCCTGCCGTGTGCGCCGGTGAGCGTTTTATGCGCTCCATGGCTAAACCGTTTTTTTAAAACTGGACACAAAGTCGGACATGCAGTACTCTGTGTCCAGTTAAAAAAAAAAACAGTTTCACTGCGGAGTGCATAAAAAGCTCACCGGCGCACACGGCCAGACTCGGCATGACAGGAAACCTTAAAACGGAGTTCAGGCGCTGGTGTGAACCCAGCGTAAGGAGTTTAATCCACCTTGGGCTGAGTCTATGTAATTATTGTTTGCACTAGAGACAATATAACACTACTAATGTCACATAAGTTCTATGGAAAACTGATACTGACATCTTCAGGTGATAAGAAAGCATTACAATATTTAGGAGAACTACAATCTCATTGAGGGTTTTGACATAGTTTTCCGCTAGATGAATTATGAGTTTTTACATCGATGTTCTGGATCAGTCAGAATACTAAACCATCTACGGCTTTATTTAACAGTTTATCTTTATTAGATGGCTCTATAATATACAGGTATGTGCTTGGTTAAAGGGGTTTTCTGGAAGTTTATTATAGATGAATTATTAGGTCAATAGCAGATCAGCAAGGTTCAACATCCCAGTGGATCAGCTGTTTAAAGCATCTGCCTTCTGATTCACAGGCGCGTTCTTGAGTCACATTGCCTATATGCAGTTCAGGCCCATTCACATACATGAGACGTCTCTGTAATGCTAAGCATAGCTGCTTTACAATGTGCGTCTCCATGAATGATATACAGGACACAGCACCACAGCTGATTATGGGGGTGCCTGGTATCAGACCCCAGTGACATTGATGACATTAGGATAGGTCTTCAATATCTTAGTGTTGAAAACTTTCCAAATGGGCAATGCACTGTAGTAAGCTTATAAAAGTGGTCATACAGATAACAGTCACTTATCCAATAGTGGACAAATGATAGTGTTCTCTTTCCCTCTGACAGAATGGTATCAGGATACTTTGTATTTTACTGGAAAGTAAAACACAGTAGACTGTACTTTCCTATACTACAGATGGCCACTGCCAAAAAATGTATACCATGTGTGAGGCTGATGGTCAATGCACGCCACTATAAGAGTATACAGTAGCATATATTATTTGGGGAATGCTTGATGAAGAATCAAGATGTATGAAACCCACACTCATATTATAACTATTATATCATTGTATAATATAGTACTGTGACAACTCTTCAAGCCGACCACCCAAAGTTGCACTGAAAAATAGTGTTTCATAGGGGAGCCCCTCTCAAAGAAACAAACAACAAGAAAAGGATACAGAATTAAGGTTGTAGTGTCTAATGGAGTTGGCAAGCATGTATAGTTCCCCCAAATTATGATGAAAGAGCCAAAGTCATGAATTTTATGCCTCAGCTTATTACACAGAACCAGGTATCACAGCAGTATATTACACAGGACCAGGTATGATATCAATATATTACACAGAACCAGATATCACATCAATATATTACACATGACCAAGTATTGTATCAGTATATTACACAGAACCAGGTGTCATATGAGCATATTACGCAGTAGTAGGTATCACATCAGTATATTACACAAAACCAGGTGTCATATCAGTATATTACACAGAACCAGGTATCACATCAGTATATTACACAAAACCAGGTGTCATATCAGTATATTACACAGAACCAGGTATCACATCAGTATATTACACAAAACCAGGTGTCATATCAGTATATTACACAGAACCAGGTATCACATCAGTATATTACACAGAACCAGGTATCACATCAGTATATTACACAGAACCAATTGTCATATCAGTATATTACACAGAACCAGGTATCACATCAGTATATTACACAGGACCAGGTATGATATCAGTATATTACACAGGACCAGGTATGATATCAGTACATTACATATATATTGTAATATATATATTGTTATGTTTGTATCCCTCTGAGTCTCCAATTATTATACTCTGGGGTCTGAAAAGACCCCAGAGTATAATAATTGTTCATGTGTGTCCACAATGGGACATCATACTGTGTGCTGGGGCCACTATGGGCACATAATACTGTGTACTGGGGCCAGTATACGGACATAATACTGTGCACTAGGGCCAGTATGCGGACATAATACTGTGTACCGGGGCCACTATGGGGACATAATACTGTGTGCAGGGGCCAATATGGGGTATTATAGTGTGGTCAGTTGGTCGAGGTCTTCAGCATCAGTCGGGGGGTGGGGGGGGATGTCAAAAGTTTGCCACAGGGCACTGTCATTCCAAGTTACGCAATTAGATGTGGCTCAGTGCAGACCTACGTCCATATTGGCCTGGTGTATACAAGTCCATAGAGTGGTCTTTTCAAAGTGTATCCTACAGAAAAATTTACTAAAATAAATGGTCTTTGGTTGGGTAAGGGGATGGTCTGCTTATAGAGAGGTAGCTTCCATAGAGTATAATGGGAGGAGAATCAGTCACTGAAAAAAACGGTCTTTAACGGGAGGGGTTTTCTATATGTTTCATATATATTGTTTATAATAAACAATATATTTTCTACAAAAAAATTGTTTATTCTCTCTGTTTTGCATTCACTATAATAGTTTTTAATTGGGCAGCCATAATGAATTCCTCGCTCCACCCTCTGCGCCAGGTGCCTTTATAAATATGGAAGGGTTAGGAGAGGGGAGAGGACAATTACAGCACATTACACGTTTCCGATGAAGGAGAGCATTTAACTTTGCAAAGGAAACTAATTCAATGAGGAAATAATTAGCACCGACATCTGTCCCTCCTCTCTTTTCAAGATCCCAAGCTGCACGTGCTGGTGTTTCCTCTGCTCTGACTTCCTGGGCACAACCAAGATGTAGTGAGTAAAAAAAAGTCCTTAAGTAGTTTTGGATAGAAGCATTTACGGAATAATGATGACCCTATAATCCATGTTGTTAGAAGCCAGTGGGAATTTACCTCCCATGAATGGATGTTGCAGAGCTGTATCCTGTTCAAGGGTTACATCTGAGATTCCCTTCTGTGTGACCAGAGGGACTAAAGTTCCTAAAATATATTCCATAATATGTTTCAAGAAATGTAAAAATAATCGTATTCTCCAGCAAGAAGCGTAATTTGCATTGGACGCTCATTCAGTGCATCTGCGAGAGTCTCATTTATCAAACTAGTCAATTACTGGGTGACCTGCCCAGGACTGACTGGCCCGAGCCAAGGGTTAACTTCCTGGCTCCAATATGATGGACACAGTCACAGAGGGAAAACATATGTTTCCACGCCTGATAGTAACCATAATTTAGAGAGGTGAAGCTACAAGGGATCTTTCGGTTTTACGAGATTAATGTATATTTTTTAACTGTTTACTCCAGAATGTGACACAATTTCTCAGCTGACAGTCTTTTAAATCATACTCAACATATTAAGTTATACTCACACACCAGTATGCTGCATAAGGATTGTATGCCAAAATCAGGAATAGACTTTATAGAGAGGGCAGAAAGGAAATATTTACACGGCTGCTGTGTTCTGCACTATTCCTGTGCCATGTGAATATACCGCAAAAACACATGCATACAACCCGAGTGTGCATCCTAGTCCAGGCTGATTTTGCAATGGAATGGGATCCATTCTATTACAATGAAATGGAGCAGGATAAGACCTGCTCTGTTTTCAATGTATAGGATCGGACCATCGGAGACCCCCAAGGATTGAACACTCAGACATGTGCGGGGAGCCTTACAGGTCTGCTGATCATATAGCCTTGATACCCTAGCAGCAATTTCATGTTTTGGCACAGATGCTCAATGGGATTTAGGTCTGGACTGTGACTGGGCAATTCTAACACATGAATATTCTTTGATCTAAACCATTACACTGTAGCTCTGGCTGTGTGTTTAGGGTTATTGTCTTGCTGGAAGTTGAATCTCCTTCCCAGTCTCAAGTCTTTTGTAGCCTCCAACAAGTTATCTTTCAGGATTGCCCTGTATTTAGCTTCATCCATCTTCAGACCAAATTTGACCAGTTAACCTGCCCCATCTGAAGAAAAGCCTCTGCAGAGCATGATACTACCCCAACCACGTGTCACAGTGGGGATGGTGTGTTCAGGGTGATGAGCAGAGTTACTTTTCCGCCACACATAGAGGTTTGGACTTAGGCAACAAAGTTCAACTTTGGTCTCATCTGACCAGAGCGCCTTCTTCCACGTTTGCTGTGTCCCCTATATGGCTTATGGTAAACTGCAAACGGCACTTCTTATGTGTTTCTTTCAACAATGGTTTTCTTCTTGCCACTCTTGCATAAAGGCCAGATTTGTGGAGTGCACGACTTATAGTTGTCCTTGTGGACAGATTCTCCTACCTGAGCTGTGGATTTCTGCAGCTCCCTCAGAGTTTAGGTGGAAGGCATGTCTTGGTAGGTTTGCAGTTGTAGAAGACTTTTTCCATTTTTTGGTGATGGATTGAACAGTGGATGATGGATTGAACAGTGCTCCTTTGGATTGTCAAAACATGGGATCTGGTTTTATAATCTAACCCTGCTTTCAACTTCTCCTCAACTTCATTTCTGACCTGATTGGTGAGTTTCTTGGTCTTCATGATACTGTTTGTTCACTAGTGTTCTCTAACAAACCACTGAGACCTTCACAGATGTATTTATATGGAGACTAAATTACATACAGTTGGATTCATTAACTAATGAACGCAATTCATTGCACAGGATTTTATTTAGGGGTATCAGAGACAGGGGGCTGAATACTTATTACATGACATTTTTTCCGGATTTTTATTTCATTATTTTTTTATTTTTCACTTCACAATTTTCTGCTACTTTGTGTTGGTCTATTACTTCATAAGTTAATAAAATACATTTATGTCTGCGGTTATAAGGTGACTAAATGTGAAAAAGTTGAAGGGGTATGAATACTTTTGCAAGACACTGTATTTATTGATTACTGTAATAGGAGGCTTTCATGAAAACAGCATGACTTACAGAGGACCTTTCCCCACCTACATCAATTCAGGTGCTCAGCGTCTGTAAATAGGTGGCGCTCCAATGAAGATTTGTCTCTCTAGCCCTTACCATTCCCAAGCAATAAGTACTGTTAGTTTTGGTGCATGCTATACTGAATAACCTCTTTTAAGGGCACCCTTCACCACCTCCACCAATGCCAGTTCTTAGGATCTGTTGGAGGAGGTGAAAGATCCACTTTAAGTCATATCTTTAAAAAGGTTATTCCATAGTTCACTTTCATACCAATAGTGCTAAAATGCTGCTAGTAGTTACTTTTAAAAATAATTTTCAGGTTTCTAGCATTAAAAAAACACCTTTTACAATTTTTTATTCTTCGTGCCACTAACCCTTTAAAGATGAGGGCAGGTTCTAGACAAAATCAGGCTCCTTCTCCTCTGGCAGCTATTAATAGTGTCCCTTCTTACCTATTGGTAAGAAGGCTATTCCTATTGGCTGCTCTGCAGTAAGGATCACTCTGCAAAGATCTGGTTATATGAGCACTTAGGTTATTACGTGGGCGCAGAGTGTCATATAGTTTGAACACCAGATGGTGCCATCCTTTGAAAATAAATGTGATAGCAGCTCAGGGGAGTATTTTTTTTCCAAGCAGGCAAGTAGCAAAAGCTGTTCATTTTTATATGATATCAAATGGTAAGTCAACTTCACCATCTATAAAATGGAAAAAAGATGTTATTATCTGCAGTGTGGCATATCCTCCATTCCCTCCAATGCCAATCCTGCCGAGAAGTATTGAGGCTCCTGTGAATGCTGCCGTCAATATCAAGTCTCGGCAATCATATGTGCAGTAGCGGTGACATCACTGCTGATATGTCACTAGTACCCCGGGTGTGACCACTGATTGGCTGCAGCGGTCTGGGGAGCCCAGTGCTGGAGGAAAAGGAATGCACCACCTGAATGGAGGACTTGGGGTAGGCGAATATAACACCTTTGAATTTTACATCTCCTTCTGCCATCCTTGGAAGACCTTTTGGGCAGGTATAGCTGTTAAAGTCACTTATCAGTTCGATCCACCAACCCAACTCAGAAGCCGAGAGCTGCAAGAGTAATTATCTACCATGTTGTTTAGTTCAAGGACATCTGTTCGGCCATTCCAAAGATATAAGCCCTGTTTATGTTGATGTAAATTAGGGTATAGTAGCAAAATGGACAGTAATAGAATAGCATACAGCAGATAGAGACCCCACAGTGTTACCACCCATCTGACTAATATGCCCCAATATTCACCAGCACTAAAAGGGCTTATATCTTTGGAATGGCTGAATGGATTTGGAAAAACAAAACATCAAAATGCTTAGGGAGACAGGACCAGATGATATATGTCATTGGGTTTTTCAGATTTGGCAACAGGTTCTGTTTAAGCTTTTTAAGTACACAGTCAGTTGACCGGACAACTATTTCAATGCTACAATTTATTATAGCTTTAGGAATAAACAAATTATTCCTATTTCTGGCATTGAGACCTTTATGGACTGACTTTCCACTACGAGTCACATCTGTATAGCATTAATACCTCTACGGCAAGTGACGGAGACACATTGGTGCAGTATGTTTGACTCTGTGTGTAGGAGAAATGAATTAGTCATTGAAATAAATTATCATCATGGTCTTAGTGTTATCGAGTAGAGAGTCTGACTTTCGGGAACACTCTCTAGCTACTAGTTTCTTGTTCATCATATAACAGCTGCCCTCCTATGAGGCCAATACAAGATATAGACCTAGCAGGTTGGCTGATATAAGATCCGAATCGATGGTCTCTTAAGGAAACAGGTGTTACAGAAGCAATGTATAAGTAGATGCTGATACCGACCAATGTAGCATATAAGCCTTCCAGATGGATTGCATGTTTATGTAATAGCTAAACATTTACAGTTCTGTCTGCTCCTCAAAAATCACTTAGAAAAGTAATAAATCTAATAGCGGAGCAGGATATTGCTACTAAAGTATGAAGGGGACATTCAGAAGTGTGCAGATCCCCGGGTGCCTGGAGTTTGGGGAAAGAGCAGGGATGACATGGAGTCCTTTACAAATTCCTTCACAAATTGTGGCAAAGTCTAACATAACCATTTTAAAAGCCGTGATATCCGCATAATGTACACACAGTCCTCACATCCGCGCCCCCCGGCATCTTCACTAACTCAATCAGGGTCGTGTTTCATCCATTTTGGAAAACACACACACAGAAACAGTGTATGGGACCTTCATAGTCATCACACAGGAGTCATTGCACTCGAAAACCCAGAAGAGATGGAGCGTAAAGGAGATAATATTCATAATTCTCCAAGGTTATTATTGAAGGACACCCTCTGTCCAAAAGAAGGTCCTAGAGGGAGAAGCTACCCACTGTAAGACCCTTTCCAAGGTCGGCTACAGGTTTAGGTGCTCCTAAATATATACCGTATCTCAAATTATTTTATCCATCTTGTATGGAATATTCCAATAATGTTGCCAATGAGTGATCTTTTTTGGGGTGGATTTTGTAAAATCCACTGATCTGACCATAGTCTGAAAAGTAATTTATTTTTTCCAACTAATAGAAATTTAACTTAAGTACCTGAGATGGTCGGTTTCTATTTTGTTTTTGCCATCCCACATTCATAGCCATAACACCTACAACTGTTATATTTTTACATCAACATGGCCGTATAAGTTCTTGTTTTTTGTGAGATGAGCTGTAGTTTTTATACACACCATTTCATTTACATATAATCTTATTTGTGATATTTATTTGAAGAGCAAAGAAAACTGTAAGGGTATGTTCACACGGTGGAAACCTTTTCCGCCGTGTGGGTTTGTCACACGGCTAGCCGTGCACTGCATTGGCATCCCATTGCGATATCTCACTCCTGACTAGGCCTGGATGAATGGGCCTAAGCCATGGACGCCATGGCTGACTCAACTGTGGAATCCGCGTGAAGCTAGGGCATGTTAAAAAAAATTTCTGCTAGCTGAAGAAAAAAATCGCTAGCAGAAAAAAAATGTGAGTGACTCCCATTTAATTGATTGGGAGGCATTTTTCCAGGTGGATTTTGAGGTGGATTCTACGTGAACATACCCTAAAGAAGAAAACTATGGAGGTTTAGAGGCAGAGAAAATACTCTCATAGACAACAGTGGCTCCGTATTAATGTTTCTGCCTCCCAGAGATAATCTATATGAAGAGACTGAAAGTAAGAAAAATATATAGAGGCTTCCCCGACTACAACAGTACCATGTCAGAGGAGAATGTACGAGGGTAGTCTGAAAAGTTTCCGACCTCCACATGTAGATGGCAACACTCGTCAACCAAAGTTGGGGATTGCGGTCGCGCATGCGTTGGAATGTATTCACAAAAATTTCAGCCATTTTGCACCAGTGGTTTTTCTTTCTCATCGTTGTAGTCGATGGAGTCGATGCGAGTGATTTTGTGAAAATGGATAAAATTGAATATCAAGCTGTCATTAGATTTTTGTTTTTGAAAGGCAATACACCTTCGCAAATTAAAGACGAGTTGGACGCTGTGTACGGGGACTCTGCACCATCATGTATCACTGTCAAATTTTGGGCAGCTGAATTTAAATGTGGCCGTACCAACTTGGTTGATGATGAACGTTTGGGCCGGCCAAAAACTGCAACCATGAACGAAAACATTGCTCAAGTTCACCAAATGGTGCTCAAGAACCCTTGAATGAAGGTTAGAGAGATAGAAGAGGCTATGAGCATATCGAAAGAACGTGTTTGTCACATATTGGTTGAGTTTAGGGATGAGAAAGCTGACCGCGCACTGGGTGCCGCGATTGCTCACTCTGGACCAAAGACGTGTTCGGATGAACATTTGCAAAGCTCTGTTGGCGCAGTTTAGGTGCAATAAATCAGAGTTTTGGCGCAGAATAATTACTGTAGATGAAACTTGGATACACCATTACACCCCAGAAGCAAAAACACAGTCAAAACAGTGGACTGTGAAAGAAGAATCAGCTCCAAAACAGGCAGACAGTTCCTTCGGCTGGGAAAGTGATGGCAAATATTTTCTGGGATAGTCATGGAGTTATCTTCATAGATTTTCTTGAAAAAGGAAAAACTATTACAGGAGTATACTACGCAACATTACATGACAAGCTGAAAGTGGAAATTGAGGAAAAACAACCCTATTTGCAGAAAAAGAAAATTCACCAGAACAATGCCCCAGCCCACACCTCAGTGTTTGCCATGGAGAAAATCCATGAACTGTGGTTTGAACTGCTTGACCACCCTCCTTACTCACCAGATCTAGCCCCAAGCGACTTTTTTTTTGTTCCCTCGGCTAAAAGTTGAGCTCGGAGGA
The DNA here is from genome assembly GCF_031893055.1 of Leptodactylus fuscus. Taxonomy (NCBI): domain Eukaryota; kingdom Metazoa; phylum Chordata; class Amphibia; order Anura; family Leptodactylidae; genus Leptodactylus; species Leptodactylus fuscus. The sequence goes on along the minus strand of NC_134271.1, from coordinate 116,328,195 downwards.
CAGAAATTTTCGTCAAATGAAGAAGCCATCACTTTCGTGAACAACTATTTTGAAGAGAAAGATACCAACTTTTTTTGGACGGGTTAAAGAGATGGGAGCTTCGCTGGGAGAAGTGTATACAATTACAAGGAGATTATGTTGAAAAATAAAAATACATTTGAAGAAAAAAATGTCTTATTTCTTTGTTAGGGCGGAAACTTTTCAGACTACCCTTGTATACCAACAAAAAGAACATGTCCTATGCAGTTTCCTACTACATCAAAAACAACATGAATATGATTGGCATGGACTTATATTGCACGTGAACCAACGCCTTGGTGTCCTTTATTGGGGTCCATTCACATGGAGGAAAATGGTGAGGAATTTGGTGTGGAATTTCAGCACTGAAAAAAAGCCTCCCTTCAAAAAGGAACCCATTGAAGTCAATGGGAGGCTTTCTTTTCAGCTCTGAAATTCCACACCAAATTCCTCACCATTTTCCTCCATGTGAATGGACCCCAATAAAGGACACCAAGGCGTTGCCAATCATATTCATGTTGCTTTTGATGTAGTAGGAAACTGCATAGAGTTTGCCCAGGATTTAGGCTTTTATGGTCTGTCCTTAATTGTAGACAACCATTTTAACATAAAAATCATCTGAAATATGGAAAGTTCTATATACAGTATGTGGCGTTTAACGAGATATTAACGTATTATTTCATAAGATTTTCATCCGTAGCACATCCAATATGTCAATAAGAAAGAAGTGAGAAAAGTGTCATTTCTGATCTATATCAAAAATGGACTGGAGATATTTGTACACAATATAAATATTTCTGTGTTAAAATTTCCCATTTCTGAAATGATGCTATAAACGCCTATATATACATTTTGCTATTTTAAGGATAAAGGGAATGTCATAAGGGAAAAGGCCTGTGCATAAAGGAATATAAATCCAAGATGGAAAAATGTGAGCACACCAGTGGCTGCGGTATTCTATTTACCACGGGGATCACTGACGGCCGCCCATCCCTGATCTGTGATACGTAAAGGAAACATTACATGGATGTTTAACCACAGATAAATTTGTATATCCTGACTGAAGTAGGCAGTAAACATTGCTTGGCAGCTAAATTACCAATCTGCAGTAAATGTATCCAATAGAAAAAAGTGGTACAGAAACGAATGCAGAAGTATAAAATAAAAAACAGCATAAAATGGTAATAGTTTCCAGACAAACGTGTAAACAGTCAAAAATTCAATCAAACCATTATTCGGTGTGACCATCCTTAAAATGGCATCAGTTCAGGAAATTAGCAGCACCTCAGCCTTTGTGTGCTCACTTGCCAGTATTTACAACTTCTTTGTACCGATTTCTGCAGGGCACCATATTGCAGAGGGTTCCACTTAAGTCTGATTCTAGTAGCTTCAGAACTTTTTTTATGCATGCTTCCATTGCCGAGATACTGCCACCAAGGGCGGCACCGTTGATCCAAACTGGTAAACTCCACAGTGCTCCATTACTCCCTCCTTTCTTGGAGTGCCAGGGCCACCGTCACTCCTCCAGATTGCTCATTTGCACATTGTGTCTCTGCACAGACACACAAATTTTCATGGTGAGCCTGACCCATCTGACTGTGTTCCTGGTTTAATATGTTTCGCCATGGTGGCCATGGTGAGAAACTCCCTTTAATGAAACCAGGGACCTCATCCTTCCTTGCACTGCCTGACTCGGTGCTTGTTCCCTGTAGTATTGTTTCTGGTTTGATTTGTGAATGACCCTGATCCTAACCTCGGCCTTGTTCATGGTTATTGCCCTTGCCTCACCCCTTGTATTGTTCATCTTTTACCTGTTGGTGTACTCTCCCCCATTTTCCCCATTGTTTTGGATGCTCCTTTATGAGCTATAGGAGGGACAAGCAGGTAGGACTATGGGTAAGCCAACATGATTGAAGGTGATCACTTAGGGATAGTTCACAGGGCAATGAGGGGGCAGATTATGGCGCTGAATCCACGTCATAATCCGCCCCCTCACAATGGAGGTCTATGTAGACCGCTAGGCTACTTTTTTCCGTGAGCGGCATGTTGCTGCTCATGGAAGAAAGAATCGACATGGGGGAAACACGGTGGCTCAGTGGTTAGCACTGCAGCCTTGCAGCTCTGAAGTCCTGGGTTCAAATCCCGCCAGGAACAACATCTGCAAGGAGTTTGTATGTTCTCCCCATGTTTGCGTGGATTTCCTTCCAATACTACAAAGACATACTGATAGATTAAAGGAAAAAAAATGTATATTGTAATCCCTATATGGGGCTCACAATCTACAAAAAAAAAAAAAGAAGAAAGAATCGACTTGCCATTTCTTCAGGCGGACTCTGCGGATGAATCGGCCACGGCGTCCGCCTCGCGACACCTCCCTCCAGAGTAGGCCCAATTATTTGAGCCTACTCTGGAGCGGAGAGCCGCGACGGGATGCCGTGCACTACACCGGCATCCCTTCGCGGCAGCCGCCATGGAATATGCACTCATGTATTTGCGTGTGAACTTACCCTAAATATATAACATCAATCCTTCCGCGATTAATTGGGCATTTTATCTTGGTTACGATTAACGTAAGACTATTTTAGGCCACGCACTTTTTTTGAAAGCCACACCCCAGAATTATAATAAGAGGAAATGTGTTCAATCCTGGGACCCGATAGCATTTAATTGCCCATTTGCCCCATTATAACTAACCTCAGAATCAACCATATCTGGATTCGCTAAAGACACCCCAGACTATAATAATAGCAGTCTTGACTTGACATGTTCGGTCTGAACGAAACCGGCGGTAGAACCTTTCGAATACTGTAATAACCGAACCAAAATAACCGATGTGCACGAACTCACGTCAGTTAATCGAGTTGCCGTTCTGTTTCAATAATTTCTTGATTAATTACCTGCCCCAATTGATCCTTATCCAGTATATACAACATGTAGTTAAGTCAACACATAGCATTACATGTATCCATATGCGATCTATAAATGTATTATCCACATGCTTTCAATCTGCTTTATCTGAAGACAACATGGGTCCTACTCATCTATGAAGAGGCACACAAAGGATATATGTAATATTCATGTATAGTAAACAAAGTTCTCATATCCAACCACTTTTAATCAAGTACAATAAAATCCCTTATTGGAGTTCATTCCTTGGGTTCCGGGTCACTGGCATACAGGCTGCAATACATGGATACTGTAATCAGAGGACCAAGGTAGCCTTTCATCTGATGGCGTTACTATGTGCTGATTAGATTATTACAGAGAGATACATGGACATTCTACAAAGAATCCCCCGCAGATGGATGGCTATAACAGAATCGCCATTCTCAGGCATTTTATCACGTACACTTGTTTGGAAAAACTTTAGGCAAGTGGGAAAATGATTAAAAATAAATATGCCTTAAAAAAATCAAAGTGTTAATAATTTATTTTTGTAAATGAATGAAAAGAGAAACCTAAATCCCATCAATTCTACTAGTTACAGTTTTGTAGGAACTTAGCAGGGAGATCCAAACATCTTGGAGACCTAAGCACAGATCTTCTAAGTATGTAGGCTTGCTAATATTTATGGTTTGTAGTCTGTTCTCTTCCTTTAGTGCAGTTTTATCATCAACTTATGATATGGAGTTCCATGCAGTAACAAATAACTACAATTGGTGGACAACCCTCGAGGGTAAAGGAATTTCCATAGCAAGCTTTCAGAGAGGATGGAATTACTACAAGTGAAGTTCTGCTACTCAAACCATATAATGTAGAGATGAGCGAGTACTATTCGAAACTCCCGTTTCGAATAGCACGCACACGTAGGAATGAATGGACACAGCCGGCACACAGGGGGTTAAGCGGTCGGCTGCTGGCAAAGTCTGCGTGCTGGCCGCTTCCATTCATTTCTATGGGTACGTGCTATTTGAAACGGCAGTTTCGAATAGTACTCGCTCATCTCTATTATTAATAACAACATTATTACATAAAATTCTTTCCTACCATAACTATTTTTTGCACCTGGATTTTCCATGATTTCACTGATGGAGAAGACAATCTCAATGATAAATTTGCAAACAATTTGGTAGTCATAACTGATATAGTACCTCTTCAGAGAAGTGCTACCAATTGTGGAAAGACATGAAAAAATAGTAACAGGTTATGCACCATGAAACATCAGGACATTGCTTAAACCAGTCTTCCAAAATGGCCTCCAATATTGGCATAGGTGAATATATGACATCACAACCCTGGCCAACCGTAGTGATACTTACACCCATAAAATCAGACAGCAAGGGGCTTTAAAGGGATTTTCCGTGCTAAAAATATTGATGACCTATTCTAAAGATAGGTCACTAATATTAGATCTATGGGGGTTGGATACCCGTTACCCTCATCGATTAGCTGTTTTCAGTAGCTGATGTACAAAGGATGGAGCAGGAAATTGGCAGAGCTGTTCTCTATGTAGTGGCAGAAATGAGTCATTCTAGCTTAGTTCCCATTCACATGAATGGGAGTTGATCTGCAGTACCAGGTTTGGCCACTACATGGACAATTGAGCTGTCTGCTTTCTGCTCTATTCTCTGTCTATTCTGAGAAAAGCTGATTGATGGAGTGTCAGACCCTCACTAATGGGACATGTCTTGAACCAACCATGAAATGTATCTTAGTGCCCCATGCCGAATTTGGGAATTAATACTTTATTACAAAGTTTTCATAATAAGCTATACAAAATTTCCCTTAAATTGATACGAAACTCTAGAAATTTCTGGGCACAGAAGTTTTAAGAAAATGTTCCCCGAAGGTTGTTTATGAAAGCTATGTCAGTAGTCTGTCACTTTCCTGAAGTCTACATCTGCTGATTTTTGCTCCATTCAATGTAATCATTAGCTGTCTTGGCACGTCAATATTAAGAGAGCCAGCTACACTAATTTCTTCAAAATGTCAGCGTGGTGAATTACAAATACGGTATTACCACTTCTTTCCAGTATGGAAAACCTGAAAAAGCTGAATAAAATAAGCATTGTGAAAGAAGACAGAAACATTACTACATTTTCCCCTGACGTTTTGTTTAAAAATTGAGGGTTTTTTTTCAGTTTTGTAAAAAATGTTGAACAAAAACTCTCAACACTGGTACAATATATTACAACTCAAGATACATCTCCATGTATAATCATCATTTATTGGACATACCAGATACTAGTAGGATTTAGCGTAATAGTGCTACATCTTTCACGTACAGTTAACTAACTTATAACAACTCACGCCAGAAAACTGGCAAGAGTTATACATGAAATCTACGCCAGTTCCTGACTGGCAGAGGTGTCAATTCCAGTGCACAGCGTGGTGGATTTATAAGTCTCTTAAGCCTCATTCACATCTGCATCGGTAATCCATTCCAGTGAGTTCGCATGGAGACTTCACCCCAAATGGACTACTGAACGCATTGGCAAGCAGCTTGCAGTGAAAGCACATGGACCCCTAGACTATATGGAAGTCCGTGTCCTTTCCGCATGGTCTCCGGACGAGTCATGCAGACAGAAAAGTACATTGTGAACTACTTTTCTGTCAGCATGTTCCATGCAGAGACCGTGCGGAAAGCACACGGACCCCATTATGGTCTATGAGGTCCGTGTTCTTTCACTGCACTCCGCTTATCAATACAACCAGTAGTCCGTTCAGGGGGGTCCCCATGCGAACTCCCAAAATGGATTATCGAACGTAGATGTGAACCAGGCCTTAATAATTCAATCACACCTCATGTCAGATGGAAACTTTATTAAGACTGGTATAGAAAACACCGGTCTTAATAAATTCTTCCACTCTTCAATATACAAAACAATTACTTATATCTTTAGCTTGTATAGTGTTGGATCTCCGTCTGCCTAGCACACTCTCCTCCCTCTAAATCATTGACATTCGACTCAAGGGTACAGAGATAGCTGGCACCCTTGACAAGTGGTCTCTACACCTGTATAAATGAAGTGCTACGAGCAGCGAGGGGCACATCATGGGGCACCTCTGTACATCTAAGATCATGTTTCACATTCTCGAGATGGGGCTTCCACTTAGGTAAGCCTGTAATCTATATGCTCCTATAGTCTTCAGGCACATAGTGATGTGTAGGGTTATGCAGGACTCCAGCCTGCCAGGGGTTCTCAGTTAATTTGTACTCCCTTCCCCAATTCCCCTTGCACAGTGGCTTTTTGTAGCCTCTCTGGTTATAATGGTTTGTTTACATTATGTGTTAAAATTATTTGATGATTTTTTAAAGGGGTTTTGCGAGCAGTACATTTTTTTATTTATTTTTTTTTTTTTAGAAAGGTCTGGTAGTGCTAGTAATGGGTTAAGAAGTAAATCCATATATATCTTTAGCAGGGTTTGGAGTGCTTTAAAAGTGTCTTTGGTTGCTGCTGCATCCTCTGCATTTGTTTATATGGTGTAACTTCCTGCTGCACAGTTTCACTTGTAGCTGCTACACTAGTTCCCTCTCAACCAGCCCCTCCTATTCTCTGACTCTGTTACACTCCCCCTCCCTGTCTCACTAGCCTAGTGATTCCGCCCATAACTAGCCTTTCTCACCCTCCCCATCTCTCTCTAGCTTAGCGATCCCACCTATTACTAGCCCCTCCCACCCTCCCCATCTCTCTCTAGCCTAGAAATCCCGCCCATTACTAGCCCCTCCCACTCTCCCCCATGTCTCTAGCCTAGCGATCCTGCCCATTACTAGCCCCTCCCACCTTCCCCATCTTCCTGGCTTACCTATTCCGCCCAATATTAGCAGAGAGGAAAAGGAAAGGAGCCGTCACCGAACACAGGAAGGCTTGGTAAGTATTGATAGCGGAGAGTAATGGTGATGTTCCATTTCGGAAGCGGTGAAACGGAACGTCAGCAGATTACATGACTGTTCCAGGGATATGGGTAACTATAGATTTTTTATTTTAATTGAAGTAAATTGGAAATTAGGCGGGGGGAGGGGGTTTAGTTTAGGGGTTAATTCTTAGTTTATCCTGGACAACCCCTTTAACTTTTCCAAAATTTCATGTGGACAAAGCCAGTCTTGTGGCATATGTTTTCTTGATGCACATCACTCAGGTATTCTATGAATGGCGAAGCAGAGCATATCAGTGGGACAACAATGGGGGGAACAATTGCAATGTAATAGCCAGTACAGGAAAAGCCCCCATTGCAAATTTTGGTAAAGGGTACTCCCTAGTTACAGTCAGAAAAGAGTGACAAAGGGGTATTGTGCCATTGTTCATTTTGGTGTAATAATAACTGAGTACTGCACTTTACAATGTGAGCAGGCTGCCTCAAGGCATCTTCTTATTAACGGTGAGAAAAGTCTATTTCTGTAAACGAAGAAGAAAATCATTATTCTGACAGATAAGCAATCTACTCTCGGTTCTTCCCATTAAGTCAAGAGAAGGGGAATAGCAGGAAGGAAGTCGGCCATTGTAACAAATATTACATAATGTAATTATCTTCCAGCTTCCTCTCCTTGTGCGGTTACAGGATTCAAGAGCCTATTGAGTGACAGATACAATTAACCCTTTAAACCACAAGAGATGCGTTTCTGCAAACATGTGAAAGTGATCTGCGGTTACTAGTTGTTATTCCTTCTACCTACTGCATATCTGTTCATCTGTTTACAAGGAGGCTGCAGGGAAAAGCTGCTGTATAATTACATTGGGTGTACAAAATACACAAGGCAGACATATTTCCAATACATCAGCTTGTGAGCTTGAGAAGTTGTATTTGTAGAACAGATGTACTAACCAACAATGGAGCGAAAGGAAGCAGTCACGGTCACAATATCCTCCATTAGGGCTGCCATGCTTAACTAATATAGATCAGACATCAGGCAGGAGATCCCTTGTGTCGATAGCTATATAAAAGAATGCATTATAATTTGAGGAGTTTTAAGGGTCAATACAATTATTAAAAAAAAAACCCTAAAAACAAAATAACAATAAAAACTTAAAACTAAAAGCAAAAATTTTATTGGTGTTCCAGAACACATCATGGTTTGCTTTTCTAGAAGCTCTATGATATAAAGTAAGATTTAACAAGTCCTTATCAATAGTCACAATACAGTTGTAAAGGCTGGAAACTCATTTTAACTCCTTAGATTCTGCATTGATCATTGCATTTGGACAGAACCTATCATGTCCCCACCAATTCCAACTCTTGCCATCCTTCACCCCTCTTGATTTGGGCACAGATGTAATTTTCTTTTATCAGCGCATTGTCTGCTTTCACGATCTGTGCCCCGGGTGAAGAGCTATATGTGCCGGTACCGTAGCTCTTCACAGTCAGAAGGGCGTTCCTGACACTCTGTATGGAACGTCCTTCACAGCAGCGCATATAGTGCTGTACTGTGTGAGCAGGGAGGAACGCCCCCCTCCCCTCCTGATAATACTCGTCTATGGACGAGCACTGTGAGCAGAGGGAGGGGGATGTTCCTCCCCGCTCACACTGTACAGCGCGATAGGTGCTGCTGTGAAGGACGATCCTTAGAGTGTCAGAAACGTTCTTCTGACTGTGAAAAGCTACGGTACCGGCACGATAGCTCTTCACCGGGGGCACAGATCGGAAAGCAGACAGTGCACTGAATTCAGCGCACTGTCAGCTTTCCAACAGTATATAAAACTGCCTGTGCCCAAACCCATGAAAGGTTCTCTTTAAGTACCCAATATGCGACTCTACTGTCAGATGGGCGGTCCCTGTCTGTCTATTCCAGTTCAAGACTGCCCATCTGAGAGTAAGGAGCCTAAATAGCATATTGGATGCTGGAACTAACAACCAAACTGGTTGGGAATGGTAGGCACAAAAGAAAAAAATCCAACTGCACTAGAATCAATGGAGCAACAACTATTGAAGGATGCAAAGCATTGGAGTTGGTGGCTAAAGGTTCTCTTTAAAGAAGACCTATTACCTGGTTCTTGTGAATAATTTTTACATAGAATAATCCCTTTTTTGGGATAAATTGCCATGTATATATGAGAAGTAAAACAATTTCTGGTCATTATATAACTTATATTCTGCTGTTTTGTAGTTTTAGTAGTTCTCTCTAAAGTACTGATTGGAGATTCCATACAGTACACACAGTAAGAACAGGAGAATACAGTATGTCATATAACAGTCTATCTCACTCAGCCAAAGGAACAAGCAGGACATATATAAAGACATACTGTGTACTTATGTGAGTAAAGTACTTTAATTGTGATAGAAAGCTTCATATTTAGCTCTCGGATCAGAGTAAATCTCTTACATCTCCTGCACTTCCTGCTCATGAATCATCTGAGATGTGACCTGCAGTCTGTCTTAAAGGACATCTACCACCTCCCTCACACATATTCAACTACTACAACTGAATTACAGAGAGCATTACATCATACCTTTGGTATATATGTCACTTTTGTAGATTTGGAGTAAAAAAAAACCTCTTAGGCCTGGTTAACATCTGCGTTTGATAGTCCGTTCGGGGAGTACGCTTGGGGACCCTCCAAATGGAATACTGAACACATTAAAAAACGGATAGCTAAGAAACCACACGGACCCCATAGACTATAATGGGGTCCATGTGTTTTCTGCGCAGTGTCCGCACAAGTCATGTGGAGAGAAAAGTACTTCAAGCAGTTGTGACCCAGGCCTTAAAGAGGACCTTTCATGAGTTGGGGCACATGCGGTTTTAGGGTTTATATACTGCTGGAAAGTCAACTGCGCTGAATTCAGCGCACTGTCGGCTTTCACGATCCCCGGGTGAAGAGCTATCGGTGCCGGTACCGTAGCTTTTCACAGTCATAAGGGCATTCCTGGCAGTCAGTCAGGAACATCTTTCTTCACAGCAGCACCTACGGACGAGTACTATCAGGAGGGGATGGAGGTGTTCCTCCCCGCTCACACAGTACAGCGCTATAGGCACTGCTGTGAAGAAGGACGTTCCTGACTGACTGTCAGGAACGCCCTTCTGACTGTGAAGAGCTACGGTACTGGCACCAATAGCTCTTCACCCAGGGCACAGATCGTGAAAGGCGACAGTGTGCTGAATTCAGCGCACTGTTGGCTTTCCAGCGGTATATAAAACCGCATGTGCCCCAACTCATGAAAGGTCCTCTTTAAATCTTATGAAAATTGGTCCACTGGGGTCGGGTCTTTAGCTCCCGAAGCTCTGTTCTTGCTGCTCATGTAGAATTGACGATATTTAGCCTGAAACCCCAATTCAATACATTTGTGTAAACTGTTTTGTTCCGAATGTAATGCTGAAATTCTGCTATAATAATAATAATAATAAATCTGCCACACTGTAGTTAAAACCGAAAAAGAGTAAACTCTCCTAGTGGGATTAAAAGTAAATATTAAATTAAATTAACCATTTACATTTTTATCAAATATCACAAAAAAATATGAGAAATTATACTGTCACTTTTTTTTATACATTCCAACATGATCCAAAATTAGTATAAAATATATATGTACTCCAAGATACTCCCGAAAATATCTACAACTAATCCTGCAAGTTGTTATAGGAGTTAAAGAATAGCAACTGTAAAATAAGATAAGAAAATAGGAAAAAAATATTAGATATCTGTTCAAGTACAAGTAGGTCCTCAAAATATCTTCCCCTCTAATGGCATAACATCCTAGCGGTATAATTCTCCATAATATACTTGAAATCCATAATAAAATGCATACTGACGGCATAGAAAATCTCTACAGGCTGATTAATGCTGGGAACCCGGAGACATCACTGCCCACCCAACATGATTTGTGGCTGATTCTATCCTGGGAGAATTCTTGTTGCTCATTTGGCAGCAAACTAATCCCATGTATACGATATCTGTATGTAATATAAGAAGCCTGTGGTCATATCTATTGAATATTGATCCGTATGTGTTTATATTAATCAGCTTCAATGTAAATATGGTCAAATGATCTCTATAGATTATTATAAGATCAACAAGGGAAGTCTACATTTCACTTGACCCTTACTGTGCACTGCACGCCATAATAGTCCGTGGATAACTATTATTACTGTAGTCTTCATGTTAAATTAAAAATAGGATAAAAAAATTATTGGAAATGTATTAATTCTATTACATAATGTTCTATTTAACATTTTGATATATTTTGATATTCATTTATATTCATTATATTCATGGATATTTGATAAATATATTGATATATCAATATATAGTATTGCATTCTCTTAATTCAGTTTTATGGCATAAAAAGGATTGTCCGGGATTAATACAATATGGCTGCTTTTTCCACAATCAGCACCACACCTGTCTACAAATTGCATGTTGTATTGAAGCTCAGTCCAATTCACTTCAATACAGCTGAGCTGCAATACCACATACAACCAATAGACAGATGTAGCGCTGTTTGAGCTGTGTGTCTCTGATCATTAAACCATTTTAGGCTAAGGCCCCAAGTTGCAGGAATACAGCTTTTGTTTCGTTGCAGATTTTGCTGCGGTTTTTTGAGCCAAAGCCAGGAGTAGATTGAGCAGAAGGTACAAGTATAAGTAATTTGTTTACATTTCCCATTCCTTTTATAGCCATTCTTGGCTTTGGCTCAAAAACCGCAACAAAAGCTGCAACAAATAAGCTGCATTTCTGCAACGTGGGGCCTCAGCGTTAAGTAAAATACTGCACTATTACAAAAATAAGGAGGTGGGGTATCGGTTGCAGAATTTTTGAAAAGATAAGGCTAGGCTAAAAGATAAGACAAAGCGACTTTGGCCAGGACTCGTCGTGTGACCATAGACCATTGGGACAACCTGTGATTCTTTCACTAATGTTAGTGAATGGGTTCTTGATTTTTTATGTGACATACTAGCGGTTACAACTCCATTCACTCCATTAGTGAAGCATTTTTCTTAAATGTAGATTGTGAGCCCCATATAGCGCTCACAATGTAATTTTTTTTCCTATTAGTATGTCTTGGTAGATTGGGAGAAAATCCAAGCAAACACGGGGAGAACATACAAACTCCTTGCAGATGTTGTTCCCGACGGGATTTGAACCCAGGACTCCAATGCTGCAAGGCTGCAGTGCTAACCACTGAGCCACCATGTTGCCCCGGGGCCTCCTCTCTTCTGTAGACACTACTAGCCATCACACAGATGTTCGTATTTTATATGGACAATACAAAACATCCATCCATGTTGACGAAAAGATAAAATTCAGTACACAAAAAAAATTGTACTTGGCGCTTAGGAAGTTTTTTACGGTAACTTTACCTTTGAAGGTGTACATGCTCTATGTTATACATGAGACACCCATAAGCCACAGGCACGTGACGTGAAATACTCTAAGCACCTGCAAATTTCGAGTTTCTAAATGACCTCCATTAATTGGTAACGGCGAGGAGAGAAGTGAACGCTGCTCGCCATTTCTTTATACACAACTTAATCCTTCGTGATCCCTTCAAAAGGTGGAAATCATGAATGTAAAAAAAAAAAAAAAGTTAAATAATGGCATTTAGCATGAGGGTTGCACAATACAGAGCCTACACAATGGCGAGTGCGGCTCGGAGCTGAGGAGAGTAGGACTGGGGCTGGCCTGGTGTTCTCAGGGAAACAATTTAGGCCAATTAGCATCAACCGGTCCGCCATTCATCATACCACTGTAAGAATATAAACAAACTGTCAGCTCTAACCTAACAAACATCACCCTGCTACTAAGTCGCATTATCCCGGCCTCACAGGCAATATTCCGCTTTAGGGCATCTGTGGAGCCGAGCCGCTGAAATTAAAGACACATGTTCCAGCCTGGGTTAACGAGCAAATTTGTAATCAGCAGACTTCTGACAGGTTTCCGTCAGTGTTGTCAGCTGCCCTCCGCCTCCTGCCCGCGCCGCTATAGCCTTAACTGTAAAGGAGGGGGGGCAGGAATAAGAGGAGAGGGTGGGGTCAACCTGCTAACTAATGCAGCCAGGTGTGCCCAATTAAGTAACTTCGTCTAGCTTATTAACCCCTTGCAGTGCAGCCAAGTATATAATACTACTAAAAATGGCACATGATAATAAAAGGCAAGTATATTTATACATTTTATATCGGTAAAAATGAATTATACACTATTAATAAGTATTTTGTTATAAATTACATCATGATTTATTTCTGACTGCAGGCACATTACAGTCCCAGAAGCCCCATAGGGCCTGATCATGCAAGCACAATAGCACGCCATTAACAAGGACGCCTTAAGAACCCTTTCAGTCCCCTATCCTCCTGATCAATAGGGAACCCCGTGATTGGGCACTTATCCTCTGTGGATAGGGGGATGAGTGTCTATTATGAGACAATGTCTTTAAGGGACTCTGAACTCATCATAACAAATTAGACACACTCTCGGGCAACGCGGGGGCTCAGTGGTTAGCACTGCAGCCTTGCAGCACTGGAGTCCTAGGTTTGAATCCCACCAGGAGTAACATCTGCAAGGAGTTTGTATGTTCTCCCCGTGTTTGTGTGGATTTCCTTCCATTCTACAAAAAAAAAAAAAAAAAGACATAATGATAGGAAAATAAATAAATAAATAAGACACACTCTCGTGCCTCGTAAATGTGATCTATGCCAGTCTGGAATTGGCATGTATTTCATTATTATAACTCATGCCAGAGCTATAATAAATTTGCCAGACAATAAGTTCCTGCCCCACACCACACACTTTCACAAAAAAGTGGGGAGCAAGGTGCAGAATGGATGATGTAGCACATTTTTGACACAAGAAAAGTCCATGCCCCAAAGTTGAAACACGATTACACCCATCTAGAAAACTGGGGTAGATGAGGTAATAAAGTCCCCCCCATTGTTCTCTCCCTGGTTGCAAGGACTGTAATAATTCTACTCACTTAAGGTTTCTACTCACTCAAATCCCCACACACAGGCAGACTTGATCAAGTGTGCATGTGATCTCAAACAAGGAGAGGGGTGTAAGCCAGTGCCAGAAACCTCACACCACGTGATGCATGTGAAGGTTCTCGGTAGAGTGCAGAGAGAAGATGATAGATCAGAGGAAGGTAACATTATAACCCATTATATTGTAGTGATCACAAAGGGCAAGATGTATTGTGAGGGGTACGTTAAAGTCAATTTTGCTGAGTATGCATTGCACAAAATTTGTCATTTGATCACTTAAATATTTAAGTGAAACTTAAACTTTACACGTCTGTCCTGAGAAGTTACTGCATTGTCAATGTCTCCATTTGGCAGGAGACTTTCAACAATTTTGTAACTTTTTAAAGGTTATCGTTTGATAAATCTGACCTATATCAGTATGATAGGCTAACCACACCAACTTTCCCACTGGAATGAACAGCATGTGTGCCAACTTTGTGCAAATAAGCTCAAAAAGTCATAAAAATACAATTTTGTGATTTTTTTTTTGATGACACAGATCTGGACTTTTGATAAAACATTAAAGGGGTTGTCCCATCACAAGGATCCTATCTATACTGCTTGTTAATGTGGATTTAAGACTTTTCCTAAATACACTGCTTCAGCAAAACTGTTTTGTTTGTCCAATATCTTAATTTATTCACTTCATTGTTGACACTGTGTTTCTATGGCCTTTGGGATTATCTGCTCAAATGTCAAGTGACGTAGCTGCCTGCTCTCAGGGGGGATAAGATGTTAGAAAACCAGGAAGAAAGAAGTCTTTACAGCAGCGAAGACTGGTGAGCAAGGGACATGGGAATACCCCTTTAACTTAGAAAGAACTGTTACATTTAGGCCATAAGTACATGGCAATTTTGGTTGCAACTTCAGTCACGCAACCCAAAATTGCCAAGTTGCACTAAGATTCCTTCATCATTGTTACTGAAAGGAGTCGCATTGTGAACTCTAGTGTGCAGCGACTTCTAGTTGAGTATATTAACATTTACATGACCAGAAGTCGAGGTCACAGTACACTGAGGTTGCATTGTGACTCAATTCACTAACATCAGTGAAAGAATCGCAGGGAAATCAAGTTATCTTTGGCAATGGGAGTTGTATCCAAAATCACTGTATAGCCCTATCCTATTATTTCTCTTTTCCCAAACAGTCCAATGTGCCTATATATAGTGAAATCCACAATATCTTTCAGGTTGTGAACCCAGCTGCCATGTTTTTATGGCTTCCTACCTGAATAGAGTGAGGGCTGCAGTACTAACCTTGCCAGAAATTATATTATAGGCAGAAGTAAGTGTTGTTCCCCCTTGGAAAGTGACTACCATGTTACACAATACCTAAGGCCTACACATAGTGGTCATAATGCTGCAATGCAACGACATCAGTCATTAATAGTGCACTATGTTATAATATTAGCCATACAGAATTTTGTTGTTGTGAGAGAATCCTACATTTTAGATTACGGTTACAGATTTATGCTAAAAGGGGTTTTCTCATCAGTGACAACCCTATTGAAAACTTACCTTCTTCTAAAAATAGCAAACTTTACTGTGGAAAGCAGCAGTCAGCCAGACATGTTCCCTACAAGGGAAGTCTGTATTCTCCAGAAGAGGCGGGGTCCATGACGATCATATGCTCAAATAGGAAATATGGGCAGGGGTCATCCTCATGATGGGGTAGACCTTTTTGTAAGCTGTTACAAGTTGTAGGGGTTCCACTATATGTGAAAATAAAATGTTGTGACTGGAGACTGGCAACTAACTGGATTCAACCCAAATATTCCAAAAGTTTTGGGTTCGTCTGGAATCTGAAACTTTGGGAGTTTGTTGCTTAGGAACTGAAAATGAAATTATTATACTTTTCAGATGCCAAAGTATAATATGTGGAGGCCCAGAGAATGTGTAAAAAATAAGAAATATTCATAGTTCCCTTACTTTTTCTGGGCCTACTTGCAGCTTCTATGGCTCTCTTTCAGCTCTTCTTCTGAACAGTGAAGGTTAGAGGAAATATTCCAATTGTGCGCCAATTAGCAATGGCTAAAAAGTGGAATTGGTGGAGGTGGTGAAAAGTTTTCTTTAAAGGAAGTCTCTAGAAAATAATTTATAACTCTAACTACAGTACCATGAAGAGGTAAGCGTATAATTTCCAAATATGCCTCTTTGGAGCCCCATTTTCATGTAAATCAACATTTCATTCATAAGCAAATGAAAGGTTCTTTGTCTGGGAACCTAGAGCGGAGACCAAAGCCTGGGAAAGGTAAGGCATGCTCCCAAAGCACATTTCCCCCTATTTGTATTGGAATAAATGGGGCAGTGCTTCAGAGTGGAGCATATAACTTAAAAAAAAGGAGTCAGTAACTTTACACTACACATAGACTCATATTCAAATGATTGGGATCGATTATTTTGTTATTGGATTGCTCCTTTACTCTGAAGAGTGTTGGAGTAAGACTAAGGGCTTAATCACAGACAGTACATGATTGTTCTCATTTGTGGATCGTACAGTATCTGTGGTTGATCCGTTCTTTAAAAATGTATCAACTTTTCTTTTTTTTATTTCCTATATTTTTCTATATTTTAACCAAATTTCTGCTGACAGACTCCTTTTACGGGGTGTAACTTTTGACAGTTAGTCTGCCATAAAAGCAAATTTCTAGGGGCAATATGGTGGCTCAGTGGTTAGCACTGCAGCCTTGCAGCGCTGAAGTCCTGGGTTCGAATCTCCCCAGGATCAACATCTGCAAGGAGTTTGTATGTTCTCCCTGTGTTTGCTTGGATTTCCTCCCATTCTACAAAGACATACTGGTAGGGAAAAAAAAGTAGATTGTGATCCCTATAGGAGGCTCACAATCTACATAAAAAAGCAAATTTCTGCCAGCTCTGAGTAATAATATAATTTATGCCAGTATATCTGTTGGGTCACATGAGGTGCCGCATCTTCTGCTAAGTCCCAAAAGCTCTTTTGAAAACTAGACTGAGTGCAAAAAGATCATATATTTATGCACAAATATGACCTGCACACAAATTAGCATCTTTTAATGCGAGCAGTCTTGTTTGACTTTTGTGCAATTTCAATAAAAAAAAAAATAAAAAAAAATTCCAGGAATTATTTTTAATGCCCACCCTAACTAAAACTAACTAAACTAAACTAACACCTGGTATCTGTACCTAGGAGTAAGAGAAAATAATTTGTCAATTTAATATTAATTATTTCATTGACAAATAGGAACAAAGGAAAAACCCACTGTCTAAATTTGTAAGTCATCTTACTTGTCAGATGTGCAGTATGTGTCACAGATAAGTATAAGCATCGGTACGTGTGTCACAAGTGTGACAGCTGTCGGATTGTTGGCACAAGTGTTCTGCAGCTTGCAGTTTATTTGTTATTAGTAACAATCAACATGTCACTGGTATATTTCAAGATGCCATAAATCTCTGAGTGTGCGGCACTGTCACGTTAACCATTGACCCTCGTGCATGTCTCCATCATGACATAGAGGAAAATCTCACTTTCTACTAACATTCGTACGTGTGCCAGGCATCCTGAGCTGCAAGCTATAAGGTGGGAAGCATTACGTGATTGATGATTCCAAATGCAGCCTGCATTATAACGCTCAACATCTCAGATGCTCCGTTGAGGGCTGTGGGTTTGTTTGGTGTTCCAACATTGTGTTGCTTTGACTCGGCCATGTTTCTCCATTAAAACATAGACATAAAGTGCAATATTAAAAAAGCATCCACCCCCCACCCCCCCATATTTTCTTAAAGTAGACACCTGCAGCATTGTCTCAATGCCACTTGGTACTGTATACGAACAGGCACCTTCATGTAATTTTGATTTAACGTGAATGTTTTATGAAAAAATGCAAATAAATGTATATTAGTTTCTAAAAGCAGAAACCAAACAAAAAATTAAATGCACCAAACCTCCTAAAAATAAGAGTTCAACATGTGCAGAGTTCATACATATCACTAAGGCTTACACCCGCATGCACGAGTCTTCAGAAAATCACCGGAATCAGAAGGAACAAAAATGTGCTTTGAAGCTGGAAATGTTAAAAAAGTATCATCCTATAAAATGTAGGGATTACCCACCATGGAAAGTAAGTGAATATTTTTGAAAGTAGACAACCTGAAGATTACGAATCTTAATGGGTCATCAATAGCCACATCCACCTTCATGCAACTTTGTGTCAAACATAAATAATTTTTTGAAAAAATGCACTAAAACACATATTTGCACCTAAAACTCATGTTCAATTATCACATTCATATACAAAATACATTTAAAATAATAGCTTATGGTGTATACAATGTGTATATATACTATATGTACCGCAAAATCAACTACTACAAGAGTTCAGAATCCCAAAAAACCTAATACAGAAGACAAGCAGGATTTGCTGTTATTCACTAATATGTTAAAAATCTATACTGCATCTACCAAACTGTGACTGTGATACCAAATTGTAACTTTTTTCAGATTACACAGCACACCGTATATAAAAACACAATTTAATAATTCATATATACAACCACCTTCATGCAATTTTGCAGCAAACAGAGATTGCTAGCAAAAATTGCACAGAAATTCAGATTTGCCACTAAAGTGCGGCTCAAGCAATTCCTTTCTGCAAACAAAATGTACTGTACATAAAACTGCAATATGTGAGGAGTTCATACATACCACACATGTATATATTTACAAGGGCGGGTGTTAAAGAATCGCCAAAATCGCAGAAATGCGCCATCCCATTTTGTGCATGCAAATTAAATAGAACTTTACATAAAAATATTATTTTCCATCCCCCTATAGAAATTTTAGTAATCTATACGTTCATCTCTGGCGATAATCGTTATTACTATTATATTAGCGTGTAACGGATATCACTAGAGACTTATTTTACTATAGAAAGCTCAGGTATGGACAGGACAGGGATTGGGTGAAATGTAAACTTTATTCATGACTGTGTGTATATGCTGTGTAAGCGTTTAGTGCAACTTTTTTTGGCGCTGCAACCTGGACAATGGTAAATGTCTGGGTCACAGTGCCAATAAACTTTCTGGTTATGTTTAGAGGGTATTACATAAGAATACCCCACTAGTAAAGCTCAGGGGGAAATTACATTATACCTGTATGTGACAATCAGAGGGCAAACATATAGTATGCTCTCTGATTGGCATGAGAGGGGTTAATGAGGACAAAAGAGCCACTTTCAGCCCCCTCCTTGTGTCACATACAGGTTATGCACAGAGTCAGAATGTTTCTCTGTCTGTGCAGGCTGAAGGCCGCTCCTCCCCCCTCCCCTTACTGTTACAGTTCATAAGTTGCTTGCTTAGACAGGAGGGGGGACACTTTAAAGCCCTATATCTTTGGACTGCATGAAGATATCTTGATGCTTTAAAATTCATTTTAAAGAGGAGAATCTCATCTTTAAAATACCAAGCACTTGATGATAGATCTTATAGTTTTGGAGCAATTCACTGTTAAAACGCTATCGGGAATTGAGATCTGCAGTTGGATCTCAATGCCAAATAGCGTTTTCAACAGTGAATCGCTCCAAAAGTGTAAATTCTGTCATCAAGTGCATGGTATCATTTTAAAGATGAGATTCTCATCTTTAAAATGAATCTTAAAGCATCAAGATATAGTAGGGAGGACGTAGTAGCTACGTCCTCCCCTACTGTGGTGCCACTCTGGGAGGACGTAGAGCTGACGTCCTCGGCGAGAAAAGGGTTAATGTAGATTGTGATCACCATGTACATTTTTTCTCGCCGATCAGCATGTCTTTGAAGAGTAGGAGGAAATCCACGCAAACACAGGGAGAACATACAAACTCCTTACAGATGTTGTTTCTAGCGGGATTCGAACCCAAGACACCAGTGCTGCAAATCTGCAATGCTAACCACTGAGCCACCATTTTGCCCCTATCATAGCTTTCTGACAAATACCAGACTATCTAAAGCCCTTACGTGCATTGGAAGACTGTCACCACTAGGATGTTTAGAGAAGATCTTAAAAACTCTGCATAATTTTTAATCACTTGTTTTTGCAAAAATGTTTAACCTTTTTGAGACACGCTAAATTGACTAGAACTGCTAGGACAAGCTTAGCAAATTTGGGGCTGTTGACCTTATTGTGTCACACTAAATTTGATACATATCCATGGATTGTATCAAGATTGTAGCTGAAGTCTGTTCACTTGAATGGAATTAAAGGGGTTGTCTATGAGTTTTATATTTATGATCTATCCTTAGTATAGGCCATAAATAGCTGGTTGGTGGGGATCTGACAGCTGGCCCATACACAGATTAGCTGTTTGGAGGTGTATCCAGTGCATGGTGTCGGAACCAGATGGATTCATGGCCTTTATAGCGGCTGGGCAGTCATGCTGCAGCTCAGCTCCCACTGGAGTTGGTCACCCCGCTGATTATTTATTTATAATCTATCCTTAGGATAGGCCATAAATATTTGATCATGGACAAACCCTTAAAGTTGGAATAACAGCCCTTGAACAACATGAAAAAAAAAATCTGGATTAAAAAAAAATGTTTTTAATTTATAAAAAAGATAATTATGTCCAACCTCATGCAATTCCATTGGCTAGCTTCTCTCATAGCCAGCAAGCAATATGGAATAGTTTAGAGGTCAAAATTTCTTTTGCCATTTTTTGGGTTTTTTTTAGTAGTTTTTATTACTTTCGTCAAAAATGCAGTAAAAAATGTTCAATGGTTCAGAAAAAAAAAAAAGATGATTCAATTGAGTAATTTTCCGTGAGAGATCAAGGTGCAGATTTGGGCCCCTCCGTTTGAGATGTTGCTGAGGAAGGAGTGTTTCTCTTGTGGTTGCCAAAAACCTGAAATATTTTTCCAATTTACTAAGTGCCTGAAGCCGCAGAGCATCCGATCCCCCATCTGCTGCCTGAGTTTCACTCCCTCACTCTGCCTCAAACTGGGGGAGCTTTGAGAAATTTGTAGTGAATTTCATGGATAGCAGTAGGAAATTCATGGTGGGTCACAGGTCAGTGCAACAAAAGCAGCCAAAATACAGGCATTTGCATATTGCACCCTATTCTTTTCAAGCAAAGTAAATACCGTATTTTTCGGACTATAAGACGCACTAAGGTTTTAGAGGAGGAAAATAGGGAAAAAAAAATTTTTAAGGAAAAAAAATTGGTGAAATATTTAATAACCTAATAATATAATATTTCACCAATGTAAATAGAACCGGGGGCTTTCGGACACAGGGATACCAAATGTGTATGTGTTTCACAGTAATGTTTTTGTTTTATATGTATTCTAGGGATATGGGGGTGATTTGAACATATATCTCTATCTATCTATCTATCTATCTATCTATCTATCTATCCGTCTATCTGTCTGTCTGTGTCTGTCTGTCTTTCTATCTATCTATCTATCTATCTATCTATCTATCTATATCTAATCTATATCATCCATGGATGGAAAGAGACACCCTGCAGTGAAGCTATGCAAGAAGAGAAAAAGGGGCGGGCCAGACGGGTGAAGGAGGTGTGGTTTTCTAAGCAAACTTGAAAACACGCCTCTTTCACCCATCTGGCTCGTCCCTCCTTCACTGCCTCTCAGATCTGGCTCCTGCAATGATGCCACACAGGCAGGGAAGTAGGGGCGGGCCAGACGGGTGAAGGAGGCGTGGTTTCGAGCTTGCCGAGAAAACCACGCCTCCTCCTCCCATTTGGCCCGCCCCTCCTTCCCTGTCTGTGTGGCTTCATTGCAAGAGCCAGATCTGAGAGGCAGTGAAGGAGGGGCGGGCCAGACGGGAGAAGGAGGCGTGGTTTTCTCGGCAAGCTTGAAACCACGCTTCCTTCACCCGTCTGGCCCGCCCTTACTTCCCTGCCTCTCATATCTCGCTCCTGCAAACACGCGACACAGACAGGGAAGGAGGGGCAGAGCAGGCAGGCACCGTGCTGCTCTCCTTTTGATTCACACAGACGGGACACAGACGCTGCACACGCTGCATTCGGACTATAAGACGCACACACATTTTCCTCCCATATTGGGAGGAAAAAAAGTGCGTCTTATAGTCCGAAAAATACGGTAGGTCAAAACATATTTTAGTCATTTAAGGTTCACATCACTACAATAGTATATCAGTGGTTGCCTATAGAACGGTCACTTTCCAATATTAGCCTATGAATAAGTCTCCAGAGAAAGCTTTGTAGTCTATTGCTTTTATTTAGGTTTTTCTCACTTTACTAGATATTTCTTGATCAAGTTGATTTTTTACAGTAGGAAACAAAAATGACTAGTCCTCTAATAATTTCAATGTCAATATAAATTATAGCTAAATTATACATGAAAAACTACATTAATGGGGTGTAAAATTATTACATGAAAAATTACATTAAGACTAAGACCCCACGTTGCGGAAACACAGCTTTTTTTGTTGCAGTTTTTGCTGCGTTTTTTTGAGCCAAAGCCAAGAATGACTACAAAAGGAATGGGAAATATATAAGAAGTTCTTACACTTCTACCTTCTGCTTAATCCACTCCTGGCTTTGGCTCATAAAATCGCAACAAAAAAACTGAGTTTCCGCAACGTGGGGCCTTAGCCTAAAAGGGTGTTCCCATCTCAGCCACATATGGTCAAAATGGAAGTATGGGAAGTTAATACAGTGGAAACCTTTTCCGCCGTGTGGCTTTTTGGCACAGCTACCCATGATGGGATGCATCGGCATCCCGCTCCTGAGTAGGCCCGGATGAATGGGCCTTAGGATATTTTCACATGGAGTTTTTTGTAGGTAGATTTTGGCACAGAATCCACCTCAAAATCTGCCTGAAAAGAGGTTCCAATTCATTTCAATGGAAGTCGCTCACTTTTTTTTTCTTTTTCCCACTAGCGATTTTTTTCAGCTAAAAAGAAGTGACATGCCCTATCTTCCTGCGGATTCCGCAGCTGACTCCCAATTTGGCCCATTCATTTGGGAATGATGCGACGAGATGCCAATGCACTGCATCAGCATCCCATTGCGGCTAACCACGCAGAGAACGCACACGCCGGAAAAGGTTTCCGCCATGTGAATGGGCCCTAATCAGGAGGGTGTCTCAAGCTGTGGTTGATGATAGGGCATGCCGCGTTTTTTTTCCCGCTAGCTGAAAAAAAAAAAATAAAAATCGCTAGAGGAAAAAAAAAGTGAGTGACTCCCATTGAAATTAATGGGAGACATTTTTGCGGATTCTGCGTCAAAATCTTCCTGCAAAATACTCTGTGTGAACATACTCTTAGTGTCTCACTGCATTTGCTTATACACTTTGCAAATAGTCTAGCCATTTGTGTCTTCATTTCTCATACAGACTTATGTATCATTGTGGTAACAAACTATGAACCTTTGTAGTCTGATCTTGAACTCCCATCCCCTTCCATCTTCTCCATGCTTCTTGCCAATCTCTGCTTAGTAGCTTAGGAAGGAGATAGAATCAGACTACAGAGTATGTGTGTTGTCTGTTATCATGGAGACACATAGGTCTGCAAAGGAGCTGTAGACACAAAACAAGAAGACATTTTTAAACAATATTGCACAGCCGCTTCATTTTTTTTCTTTTAGATCCACTGAAACAATAAAAAGAAGGTCTAAGAATGTGAGCACTGAAAACCAAAGTTTTTACAAGACGTTTGTTATGCTGCAGTATTTCCTCCTCGAAGTCAATCAAAAATAAGTGTGACATGCTTTTCCTTGCCAGGTTGTGCACTGAAAAATGTTCAACAACAGTGCTGCAGACTACATAGACTACCATGTACATGTACCGCGTAAAAAAAGATTTTTTGTATTTTGCACACTCGGATCCATCCTGCTCTGTGCACCAGATGTGATTAAACAGCTCAATTTTCCGGCAGTGTAACCCATCCAACATAAAAAAGAGAAATTAGACAATTTTCCAATACATAAAAAAAGAAGAAGAAAAAATAAAAGCTAAACGATTTTCTACAAGATAAGAGCAAAAGGAAATACCGAGAACAAGTCCTGAAATAGATCTCTATTTCCTAGACATAGTGCAACTTCAGCATGAACTTTCCTAAGGGAGCAATTCTTACAATAAAAACGAGCGTATATATATTCTCAGACTCACAAAAATGTTCTTGTAAATGAAGGCAACAATTAACCCTGTGCAGAACCATAAATAATACTACCCCAATGTCCCCTCTTAAACCTTTATAGCTAGTGATCTAGGCAATGTCATTGATGATATATAGGGGGCGTACCAAGAATCTGATCAGTGGGGATCTAACTGCTGGAACCCTCACCAATCCTAACAACTAGGGTCCTCTGTGCCCTGTAAAAATGAAGTGATAGTCAAGCATGGGCTTGAAATAACCCAGGTACCAATAACTTGGTTGTTCTTTAGCATTCCTTAGGTTGGGTTCACACGATGTATTTTGGCTCATAATTTGGCATGTAGACACCGCGGGAGCTTTTGCGGGCCGTATATGCTCCCATTGATTTCAATGGGAGCCGGGACGTATATGTGGCGCAATTTTGCAGCCGTGATTTTGCAGCGGCCGCAAAATAGCGCTGCGTATAGGGTCCTGGCTCCCATTGAAATCAATGGGAGCGTATACGGCCCGCAAAAGCTCCCGCAGCGTCTACATGCCAAATTACGAGCCAAAATACATCGTGTGAACCCAGCCTTAGAGAGGAATGGAGTGGCAGCAAAAAATGTCTCCATCCATACAGGGGGACACATGTCCCCCTGTTCAGTTAACCCTCTACCAATCACACACTTATCACCTATCCTACGCAGTGGCGTAACTAGGATTGATGGGGCCCTTTGATGAACCTTTGATATGGGGGCTTCCTCCCTTCTCGAAGACTCCGACTGACCAACTTCCCCACCCCGAAAGACCCCGAGGAGAGGTAAGTAACACTGTTTTTTATGTTCCCTCACCTCCCCGAGCCTCCAATTATTATACTCGGGGGTCTGAAAAGATTAATAAGAATAATAGTGTTTGTGGGGCCGGCGTTGTCAGTTACTGATCCCGGCTCCTGCTCACAGCCTCCGCAGAAGCACAGGCGGCCATGAGCAGGAACCTGGCCTATTAATAAATAAATAAAAACACAGCGGTAGCGGCTGTCGCTGGGCCCCCTAATGTCCCGGACCCTGTGGCAGCCACTACAGCTGCTACCCCGATAGATACGCCCTTGATCCTACGGATAACTGATAACTTTAAGCCAAACCTCTGAAGTCTATTTGTGGCACTAAACCACTCACAGGTCCTTATAGATAGGTTGTTTAGAGTCCCAAATAGCCTTATGCTATTGTTATCTATGGCCAAAATGGAAAACCTTTATACTTACCCAATTCCTATACCACTGGCACCTCCACGGTTCACTCAAATCTTAGTAACATATCTCGGCTTTAGTGTGAATGCAACGGAATACAAGGTTTACTTCCCTGGCTTCAGGAGACATGTAAGTATAAAGTTTTTTTTATTTCTCAAAGAGCATTAGTATTTAGACAGTGAACCACCAATCTGTAATGGCCTTTAGGTGGTTTAGTGCCTCCTTTTAATGCCAGTTGCAATGACAACAGCAATTGTATGGGCAATATCTTATTTTAGGCATGCAATACTGCACAGACATAATGAGTATTGGACTCAGGGGTTCATTGGCCCACCACAGGAAATCGCTTTCATTCCATACTGAAAATACACTTGTGCAATTTTAATTTTATCATCAGTATTTGGGCATAAACTCATAAGGGAGACAATGTCATCACCAAATACATCATAGAGCCTGTACCCTCGGGAGGATCCTCTGCTTCTCTTATTGGTCTGTCAGATCCTGGATACAATAAAATATATATATATATATATATATATATATATATATATATATATATATGTTATTTAATATTACTTATTTTAATATTATATCTCTCCCACAGTGGCCACTATATGGGAAATGAGCAGTTGATGGAAATTTCGGCCAGTATAAAAATGTGCTTCATGGGAGCCCCTGTAGCGGATGTAATAAAGTCCAAAAGATCCCAATGTCTATAATGGGGACTGCAAGACTTCTGTTCTGGAATCCCTTATTTCACCAGACAACAAAGTCCTGCATGTAGGGCTTTATCAGCCAGAATTCGGAATGGATTTTGCTTCGAATGGAGCAGATCCGAACTTAGCCTAAGTTGAGCACTTCTGCCCCTTTGCTTTAGTGATCAGCACTGGTCCCGGCACAAAGACCCCCACCAACTGATGAGAACCGCTCAGCTTAGCGGAAGCTTGGATCTCCTTTGAGACAAGAATGAAAGGTATAGAGAAACATATAAGTCTATGAATGAGTTCAGGTCCGGGGACAGCCGAGTAGAGCCGTAATGAAGGGGAACTCAAAGAGCTTCTGCACCCTGAGCAACCCTCAACACCCAGACCCACACCCATCAATGCTTTTGAGGTTTTTTAAAATGACAGCTGTGTTATACAGAGGCTATAAGGAGGGCAACTCCATTCAATAACCATTAGCCTAAACTGGATTTTAAAAAAAATGCAAAAAAGGAAAAACCTCCACTGGCAGATCCCATGTTGTTATGCATATCCTCTGTTCTTCCCCCAATAACACAAAAATGCAAATGGAATTGGTATGTTGAAACGATAAAGTTAATTCTTAATATAAAAAAGGGAAATTAAAACATCAAATATATTTTATTAAAGGAAAAAATAAAATAAGTGCAAAAAACTTAAACTTGAATTACTAGAAAATTGTAATTTCAGCCTCAAGGATACAAACAAACACAAGGAACCGGTCCTGGCATCAAAAAGCAAAGGCTCTAAATCCTGGATTGCAGAAGGTGCTGGCAATGGACTTGATCAGACTGTAAGCAGGGGTGATCCTAGTCTTTGTGCCGCCTGAGGCGGACGTCAGAAAGCCGCCCCCCCTCCCCGGGGAGAGGGGCGGAGCCGAGCGTAGGGGGCGGATCGGAGCAGAGGGGATGGAGTGGGCGACGTTAGCAGGCAGAGAGCAGGCAGGGAGAGGACCTGCTCTCTGCTAAGCGTGAGGGGTGGCCGCTGGAGCAGCGCTGCGTCCACAGGGCCACCCCAAATCGCTTCAGGTCGCCTCATGGGAGGTGCGGTGCTGACTGTAAGGTACTTTAATACAAGTGAATAAGTAACCTATAGATCCTTTTTTTTTTTTTTTTCTAAAGCGCTACACGTTTTGTGTTTGCACAGAACGCTTTGTCAGACAAGTCTTTTTTTCTTCTTTCAGAATTATTGAGGATACAAATAAAGCAGAGCTCTGAGTATTGTATGTTCTTGTAGATTGTACTACTGATGGAAAATGCCAGAAATAAAAATTTAAAAAAATCAGACGATATGGTGAATTAATTTGTTCTTGCTGCGTGATTCATATTTCAGCCTCTGGCAAAAACCAATATTTTTCTAAGCAAAGTGGAGCTCAGCGGTCAGGTCTTAGTGAGCCTTGAAGAAGGGGATCAACAATGTGACACAGTTAAAACCAGGGTCAGTCAGGCAGAATAACAGGTGGTGTCAAAGCTAATGAGGCAGCCATCTTTTTTGTGATGTCACCTATGATACAACAAGTCTGAGTGGCCTTATTGTATCCATTGTGAAATCCCAGAGGTACAATCCAAAAAATATACAATTATAAATGCTAATGACAGAGAGGAAAAAGGAGTCATTTATTATGGAGTGGCAAGCTTGATCGAGAGCAGCAGTTCTTTCCAGTCTTCGAGGAAAATGATCGGCTTTATATTGGCCCCATCTGACAATTATAGAAAATAGCTGCAATATTTCATGGTTTTTGAGGGTACCTCGACACGGTGCGACCCAACTACATCTGCATGCACTAATAGTAAGTATAGGTGCAACCCGGCAATTGTATGCAACTGCTAGTTAGCAGCCAGCACCTGCACAGTTACTACTGCACCAAGCAGAAACTATAGGTATGGTCTGAGAACTAGCCGCTGCACCATATAAGAGCACCCAAAATGGTCTCCACAGACATTGGTCTCCAAGATAGAGATGACAAATTCCCCTAGGCATTGCCAGTGCCTCTCTGTACTGCTCTGTCATCGCTCCATGGGTACTCAGGTTTGGACCCCTACCAGTCATAGCCACTAATTGATATTCTTTTTTTTTTATTAATGGGGCTGTCCAAGATCAAAAAAGAAAAAGTTAGCTTTTTCAGAAGCAGTGCCACATCTGCTCATGGTCTAGTATTGCACATTTTTACTCCACAAAAATTCAGTACTGTCCCATAACTCTGTGATAGTACCGTATATACCCGAATATAAGGCGAGGCCCCTAATTTTACCACAAAAAACTGGGAAAACTTATTGACTCAAGTATAAGCCTAGGGGGAAAATGCAGCAGCTACTGGAAAATTTCAAACATTAAAATGGTCGGAGTTTTTGGGTGTAGTAGTTGCTGGGGAAGGGGAGGGGGTGTTTTGGTTGTCTGTCTGCCCCTTCCCTGAGCTTGAGGACTGGGTTTTTTCTTCCCCCACTTGGAATTCAGTCTGACTGAATATAGGGTAACTGCAGTGCTCCTATTGACCCCTTCCCGAAGGAACAGGAGCACTGCAGATCCCCTATATTCAGTAGACCTGGCACTTTCAGACACAGGGATACCTAACGTGTATGTGTTTCACAGTCATTTTCTACTTTTATATGTATTCTAGGGAAAGGAGGGATTTACAACTTACCCCCCCCCCCCCCCCAGTATATGGGTAATACTGGAAATAAACAGAGGTGTGCAGAGGATTGTTCAGTGTTTTGGGGGAGGGGATATTGCGGGGGGGAGGGGGTATTGCGGGGGGGGGAGGGCTTCACTCTTCACACTATAGTGTTCACTAAATTGCCTAACATAGTGTAATGCTCCCAGATCCTGCCAGGTCCCACATAGAATAGTGTCCCCATGTCCTATGCACTGTTGTGTCCCCAGGTCTCATACACTATTGTGGCCCCAGATACCACACAGTATAATATCATGAGCCCACTTAGTACATGGCCCAGGGACTGAGGGGAGAGTATGAGTCTCACTCCTAGGACCACCCACTTATTCTCTGGTCCTGGCACCTACACAGCACAAAGAAGGGGTGAAGAGTCCACGTAGCAGTAAGTAATGAGAACTCTACTCACTGCTCACTTCTGGGCCTTGCTGCAACCAACGAGCAATTCCATCTCTCCTGATGAAGGCACTCATTGGTTACCAGACCACCGCTATCCCGAATCATCATTCAGGAAGACAGTGTTGGCCAGTGTCTACATGGGGGTGGTTTTAACAGTGAATTCCCTAAATCTTGGGAGAATACGGAAATACTCTGGGATTATGAATAGTCCCAGGGAAGATGATGACATAGTGTCAGTATGCTAAATCCTTACCTACTGTACTCCATTGAGGTGTGTGAATACTATAGGGACTATACTACTAGCAGTTCTGCAGTTACTACTGCCCCAGGATCCACTGAAAGTATTGCCAGAAACACAATAGCACAGTATGGTGTAGTAAGGTAGGTTGGTGTCCGCTCAGGAGGTGTCAGTTTAAATAAATAAATAAATAAATAAATATGCTAAAATCTTGTACGTATAATAGCCACGGACACTGCTGAGCAGATACCAAGAGTGGTGTGAACACCCCCTTAGCCTTTACCTACTCCCCATAGACATGTCCCCAGCAGATACTACAATACCAGTGAATGGCCAAGTGAGGACTAGGGAGTATATTGCCCCTTAGTGGCCTCCAAAAGTAATTTCTTATTAGTGCCCCACACAGTATAATGCCCCATAGTGCCCCACACAGTATAATGCCCCTTTATGGCCTCCACATGAAATATTGCTCCATTTGTGTCCCCACAAAGTATAATGCTACATTTCTGTCCCCAATTAGCATAACAACCCATTAGAGTCATTACACAGATGATGCCACCCATCGTGCCACCACACGGTACAAAACCCCATAGTGCCTCCTCTACCAGCTGTGGAGGTTTGTGGGCCCACAAGAAACTCCCCCCGTGATCTTATATAATGACACAGATAGCGGTCAGGAGAAAAACTGATCTGACTGATGTCCCTTTTACACTGATGTATTGTAGCAGAAACAACAAGGATTGGCAATTGTCCCGTTGCCTACATTACAGCCTAGCTATGCTCATGCTAATCCTATGTAGGCAGCAGGAATAAGTGCTGAGCCTGTTGCCGCTACTATACATCAGTGCAAAAGGCCATTCAGGCATTGCTAAAGTTATATTAAACTACCCCTCCCCCCCCCCCCCACGTTTTAAAATAATACCCTAAAAAAGAATATGATAATCATACTGTTCGTGCACGCTGGGCGGGCATGCAAGGTCCGACGTCATCTTTAGCCACACCTACATCTTCTTTCTTCTTGCAGAGATGTCCTCGGGTCCCGTCTTCCTCTTCCGGCGTCATTGCTTGTAATCCCGCACCGGCGCTTTAGCAGGGGAACAGTAGCAGGGGAACTGAGCATAATGAGCATGCTTAGTTCCCCTGCTACTCCTCAGGTCCCGTCTTCCTCGTCTTCTTTTTCCGGCATCATTGCTTGTAATCCCGCGCCGGCGCAGTAGCAGGGGAACTGAGCATACTCAGTTCCCCTTCTACTGTTCCCCTGCTACTGCACCGGCGCGGGATTACAAGCAATGATGCCGGAAAAAGAAGACGAGGAAGACGGGACCCGAGGAAATCGCTACAAGAAGAAAGAGAAGATGTAGGCGTGGCTAAAGATGACGTCGGACCGTGCATGCCCGCCCAGCGTGCGCGATACGGTATAATTATCATATTCTTTTTTAGGGCATTATTTTAAAACGGGGGTGGGGGTAGTAGTTTAATATAACATTAGCAATGCCTGAATGGCCTTTTTAAAGGCTATTCACGCATATGTGGGGCTCTATCAGCATAATTTCCCTGATAGAGCCCCTTTAATTACAAGGGTTGCCTTTTCAGGACAATCCCTTTCCATATGTCCACTTAGGGCACTTATTTTATTGGTTCAAAGAGACAGAAACGGTGCCGTCCGTAGCTGAGAAACTGATTTGGTTATAACCTCGCATCATGCAGCAAAGGCTTCTG
The DNA here is from genome assembly GCF_031893055.1 of Leptodactylus fuscus. Taxonomy (NCBI): domain Eukaryota; kingdom Metazoa; phylum Chordata; class Amphibia; order Anura; family Leptodactylidae; genus Leptodactylus; species Leptodactylus fuscus. The sequence goes on along the minus strand of NC_134271.1, from coordinate 116,297,211 downwards.
GGAAGTCGGGCATGTTGTTCAGGGTGCTGCCTATAGAGGGCAGCATAACAGAGGCACTGTCTCCCTGTTTACATCTTGGGAGACAGATTTGCATATTCTTCCTATGGTTCAACTTAGTCAAGGTTCTGTCACCCAAAAAAACAAAACTTTATAACTATATGAACATTATACAACTTTCCAATTCATTCCAAAAAAAAAAAAAAAAATTATCCTGAAACTCTTAAAGCAAAAAGAGACGACTGACTTTCACTCCCATGGTTTGACAATTCAGCAATAGGATGGCTCGGGTCTGCCATCTTGTGGACATGCCATAGAGCTGCATATTGTCACCAGTCAGTGTTATAGCAACATATGAGAACTCTATGGGATCTCAGTCCTCGTCTTTGCAGCTTTACATACACGTCACAGGGCCAATTATTTTCTTTTATATATTGAGATTCAGTGGAACATATATTGCAAAAATGGGTTGTAAATGTCTGTATTATAGCCATATGTTTCCATTTTATTTGATAGATCCATTAACCAGATCTTTTATAATGTATACATTGTAACTATAGATCATACTCAATGTTTGGATCAGTCTCCCATTGATGTGTAATGTAAGAAAATGTACTTTTATGTATCCGTTTTATGTGGTGCTGAAGAACAGAGTACTAGGCTGTACTAAAGGGTACAATCTGCATATAAACCTGTCAATTGTGTCCCAAAAGGACACTCTCCTAAGAGGCTGACCCCATGGGAATCTTACAGTAAATGTACATGTTCACTCCAAGCTAGTTTCTACCTATCGTAAGACCTCATTCACATGACTGTTCAAATTTTCCCTCCATGAAAAATGTCTCTGAGGATCTGTTTTTAATATCTGTTGCATCTGATTTTCATCAGTTTTTTGCGTTGTCCCAATGCACTGAATATATATGTATATGATCTGTCACCATTCACACTCCACAAACTAGCTGACCAGTTAGAGGGCGTTCACACTACTGTTGGTGACCATCAGCAGTGTCCTAGCTATTGCCAATTACAAGATTTTAGCAATGGACACTAGCTGAACCGTCAGAAATTCGATAAAAATTTCCATTCATTGCAATGGGAATTTAACTTGTGCCCGCTTGTGTCCGTTTACACCCAATCCGTCAGAAGTCTGTATTTTACCAGCGGACAAAAAATCCTACATGCAGGACTTTTCTGTCCATTAAAAAAAAAAAACAGATAGCAAGTGACGTTATTTTTTTTAACATTGAAGTCTATAAGCAATGGACTTACTGTGTAACGGACAGTAAGGGCTAGGTCACACGCAGCATGGAATGGCGAATTTTGGTCCTGATTCTGATGCAGGAAGCTGCATCAGAATTGGACCAAATTGCGTCTGCCACAATTGTCGCGTCTTCTGACAGTCGCTGCTTCCCCCTCCAGAGTTGACTCAAATGAATGGGCCTAGTCTGGACGGTGCTGTCGTGTGGTGGACGCCGGGGTTGAATCAGTCACGGAATCCGCCTAAAGAAAGGGCAGCTCACAATGTACATTTTCCCTATCAGTATGTCTTTGGAATATGGGATGGAAAACCATGCAAACACAGGGAGAACATACAAACTCCTTGCAAATGGTTTTATGCCCTTGGCAGGATTTGAACACCAGGACTCCAGCGCTGCAAGGCTGCAGCGCTAACCACTGAACCACCGTGTGGCCTCCTGGGGGGATTTCTGAGGTGGATTCAGTGTCAGAATCTGCCTCCTCTTGCCCTGTGTGTATGTGCCCAAATTGTGGCTAGCCAGTACGTAGTATTACATGGCAGTCATGTAAATAAGTCATCCAGGTAACATTGCAAAGGCTGGATCCACCAAAATGAGGAGTTGTGGAAGCAGGAGCCATCACTCTATGACATACGTATATAACATAAAGTTGTCCTGATCAACAATGCCTTTAAATGAAAGCTTCCACTTCCTGAAGTTGGAACCAGATGATCTTTGTTCTTTCACTGGTGGCTTAGTTTATGGTAGTTAACTATTATTCTGTACTTGTAGTAATAGATAGCAGTTCTCCATGCACAGATTACCTGGTGAGCTTGTCCTTCTACACAGAAACCTATCTGAACAAGCAGAGCTGCAGTGTAAAGCATGAAAAATCATCTGATAAAACTGGAGGGAACTCTCTTAACAACTTACGCCACATTCACATCTGCGTTGATATTCTGTTCAGGGGAGTCCCCCTACTTTGCTGTCCACATGACTCGTGCAGAGATCTCGCGGCAAGCATACGGACCCCATTATAATCTATGGGGTCCGTGTGCTTTTACTGCATAGTACTTGCAAATGCGTTCGGTAGTCCATTTGGGGGTCCCCATGCTGACTCCCCGAATGGATTACCAAACGCAGATGTGAATGAGGAGTCAGAGCACACATCTAAACTCCAACTATTGATCAGACCAATGTAGTAAGGATGAATCCACACACAGCATATTTATTGCATAGATTTTTGCTACTGAAAACCAGTTCTTTTCATCCGAATGGGGTGATTTTTTAGCAAGCAAATCCCATATAGATGAACAGGACATTTGCATAAACCTCTACAACAAATCGTTTGTATGTGAATTCATCCCAATAGGAGCAAATAAAAAAAAAAAAAAAGCAGCCAATGCTGAGGAATGCAAACAGCAGGTAAGTAGCACCCAACGGGTAAATATAATTTTTACACCTTAACTGAAATCTTGCTTCAATACCTTACATTAATTTGAGGTTTTAGTGCAGTTAGGCAAAATTTCCCAAGCTGCCCATAAAAGTCTACATGTGAATGAGGCTGTACCTGCTGCTCCATAGGATCTATCCTACGTGCATTTCATCAGATCAGAATGACTTGGCAGTGATCAATACTTCTTTCACCACTTAAGGTATTTACAGCAGAATCTTTGGCAGAGTAGACATACAATGACATTACTGAGCCTCAGATTCCAGAGTCCGACCCATTAGACGGAGCCAGAAAATTTCACATTTCACCTACTAAGAAAGGTATTGGTTCAGCACATTCCTCCCCGGTGCTGTGTAAATGTGCAGCTTGTTAGGAATGACCATGCCGTTTTATAGGAGAAAACACAATTTCCATAGAATAATGAATTATTTTCAGCAGATTTTCTTTGTAATATATTACACTTAACACAACACATGAAAAGAGCATTGAGGCAGAATAACAAGGGAGAAACATTAATAGGAGAGGTGATGAAAACCAGGAGGAAAGTAAAATTACCTAAAATAACCTTACAATGATACGACAGAGATAACACTAACCATGTGGCCATGTATTCTACATTCATGGAAGGATAAGGTAGGTGGCTGTACTCACTAACGCATGTATACAGCAGGACGCCCATACAGTATATAGTGGATCATAATGACAACAGGTTTTACCACGGTTGGCGATGGTTTTTATGAGTCTACATGAAAAGTATAATTAAAGCTTTACCAGTATTTTTGGATCCATTAAAAGGGATTTCGAACACAGAGGTGGGTCATGCAGCTAATATGGAGCTAAAACAGGCTCATTCTACAGTAGGTGGTTTGATCTTGGCAATTTTCTGAATTAAAGATAGCTGCTAGATCAGTGGGGGTCTGACTGCTCTCCAACCACAAGAACAGGGTTCCTGAATCCTCATTTGATCTCAGATGTTATCTACTTCCCCCTTTTTACCTTCAAATTACCGTATATACTCGAGTATAAGCCGACCTGAATATAAGCCAAGGCCCCTAATTTTACCACAAAAAAACTGGGAAAACTTATTGACTCGAGTATAAGCCGAGGGGGGAAATGCAGCAACTACTGGAAAATTTCAAAAATTAAAATGGTTGGAGTTTTTGGGTGCAGTAGTTGCTGGGAAAGGGGAGGGGGTGTTTTGGTTGTCTGTCTGCCCCTTCTGTCTGCCCCTTCTGTTTGCCCCTGAGCTTGAGGACTGTTTTTTCTTCCCCCACTTGGAATTCAGTCTGGCTGAATATAGTGTATCTGCAGTGCTCTTATTAACAGGAGCACTGCAGATCCCCTATATTCAGTAGGCCGGGCACTTTCAGACACAGGGATACCTAATGTTTTTGTGTTTCACAGTCATTTTCTACTTTTGTAAGTATTCTAGAGAAAGGAGGGATTTAGAACTTTTATTTATTTATTTTACACTATCTTATGGGAGATTCTATACATTAATATTGTGGCTGGTCATAGACCCCCCCTCCTTAAAAAAAAAAAATATATATATATAAATAAATATATATATATATATATATATATATATATATATATATATATATATATATATACAGTCCTATGAAAAAGTTTGGGCACCCCTATTAATCTTAATCATTTTTAGTTCTAAATATTTTGGTGTTTGCAACAGCCATTTCAGTTTGATATATCTAATAACTGATGGACACAGTAATATTTCAGGATTGAAATGAGGTTTATTGTACTAACAGAAAATGCGCAATATGCATTAAACCAAAATTTGACCGGTGCAAAAATATGGGCACCTCAACAGAAAAGTGACATTAATATTTAGTAGATCCTCCTTTTGCAAAGATAACAGCCTCTAGTCGCTTCCTGTAGCTTTTAATCAGTTCCTGGATCCTGGATGAAGGTATTTTGGACCATTTCTTTCTACAAAACAATTCAAGTTCAGTTAAGTTTGATGGTCGCCGAACATGGACAGCCCGCTCTCAAATGATCTGAAAACAAAGATTGTTCAACATAGTTGTTCAGGGGAAGGATACAAAACGTTGTCTCAGAGATTTAACCTGTCAGTTTCCACTGTGAGGAACATAGTAAGGAAATGGAAGACCACAGGGACAGTTCTTGTTAAGCCCAGAAGTGGCAGGCCAAGAAAAATATCAGAAAGGCAGAGAAGAAGAATGGTGAGAACAGTCAAGGACAATCCACAGACCACCTCCAAAGAGCTGCAGCATCATCTTGCTGCAGATGGTGTCACTGTGCATCGGTCAACTATACAGCGCACTTTGCACAAATAGAAGCTGTATGGGAGAGTGATGAGAAAGAAGCCGTTTCTGCACGTACGCCACAAATAGAGTTGCCTGAGGTATGAAAAAGCACATTTGGACAAGGCAGCTTCATTTTGGAAACAAAAATTGAGTTGTTTGGTTATAAAAAAAGGCGTTATGCATGGCATCCAAAAAGAAACAGCATTCCAAGAAAAACACATGCTACCCACTGTAAAATTTGGTGGAGGTTCCATCATGCTTTGGGGCTGTGTGGCCAATGCCGGCATCGGGAATCTTGTTAAAGTTGAGAGTCGCATGGATTCCACTCAGTATCAGCAGATTCTTGAGAATAATGTTCAAGAATCAGTGACGAAGTTGAAGTTACGCCGGGGATGGATATTTCAGCAAGACAATGATCCAAAACACCGCTCCAAATCCTCAGGCATTCATGCAGAGGAACAATTACAATGTTCTGGAATGGCCATCCCAGTCCCCAGACCTGAATATCATTGAACATCTGTGGGATGATTTGAAGCGGGCTGTCCATGCTCGGCGACCATCTAACTTAACTGAACTTGAATTGTTTGTCCAAAATACCTTTATCCAGGATCCAGGAACTGATTAAAAGCTACAGGAAGCGACTAGAGGCTGTTATCTTTGCAAAAGGAGGATGTACTAAATATTAATGTCACTTTTCTGTTGAGGTGCCCATACTTTTGCACCGGTCAAATTTTGGTTTAATGCATATTGCGCATTTTCTGTTAGTACAATAAACCTCATTTCAATCCTGAAATATTACTGTGTTCATCAGTTATTAGATATATCAAACTGAAATGGCTGTTGCAAACACCAAAATATTTAGAACTAAAAATGATTAAGATTAATAGGGGTGCCCAAACTTTTTCATAGGACTATGAAAATATATATAAATATATATATATATTTTATTTTATTTTTTTTTAATTTTTTTTGCTGACTCGAGTATAAGCACAAAAACTGGGCTGAAAAATTCGGCTTATACTCGAGTGTATACGGTATATGTATACTACAGGCTAGAGGAAACACTGGTTTTACACTATTGCATGCTTCACTAGATTGTCTTTCACACACAGCATTTCTTTTATATTACACTCAATCCCAGTATATTGCTATTCTTTACACAGTCCCTTACAGTTTGCCCTATTAGTGCACATGCATTTAATAAATGGGCTCCCATGCATGAGTCCTTACTGTGTTAGCAGGAGCAGTTCTCTCTTTGGTGACTTATGCTTGGTTCACATATGCGTTTGTATTCCGTCCGGGGGAGTCTGTATGAGGACCTCCCCTGAACGGAATACAAAACGCAAGTGCAAGCGCTGGTGCAGTAAAAGCACACCGACCCCATAGACTATAATGGGGTCCGTGTGCTTACCGCCAAATCTCCACAGAGATCTTGCGGACAGGAAAGTAGTTCACCAGCTACTTTCCTGTCTGAATGATTTGTGTGGGCAGCGCGCGGCAAGCACACGGACTCCATTATAGTATATGGGGTCTGTGTGCCTTTACTGCACCAGTGCTTGCAGTTGTGTTTGTATTCCGTTCAGGGGGGGTCCCCATGTGGACTCCCCCAGACGGAATCCAAACGCTGATTTGAATGAGGCCTTAGCCCATCCAGGGCTGTTTCAATGCATTGTGGTGCCCCTTGCAAAATTTTTGAAAGTGGAGCCTCCAAATGCCCCCCCCCCCCCTAATTTAATTTCTCCTGCAATCTGGCTGTAATGTCTGCAGCTCGGCACTTATTGCGCTTCCCTGCCGCAGACAGCATCCACCAAAGGCTAAATAATGGAGCTGATCGCTCAATGCTCCACTATTCAACCTCTGTATCTGACACAGATAGAGCTGAAATCACTGCCTGCCGTCCAGAATAATACCCAAAATGTAGGTTTATGTATAGGGATCTACTTCACCATGTGAATTCAACAACAAAAAAACCTCTCCATTTTACACAAGGTGATAGATTAACTTTCCATTACTTAGAGAGAATGTTTCCATAATACTGAGAAATCGTGGCAGTATGCAAAGTGTCTGCGGCTTCATAGTAGGGATCTGTAGAGACTCTGTCTAACTTTGTTTTCCACTTATTTCACATTTTTAGGGGTTGTTGTTTTGCACAGGCTCCATGTTTTGACAAATTCCCAAAAATGAGAAGACGCTTACCTGCTGATCCTCCAGCCAAAACCTGTTGAGAAGCTTCTGTCCAAAAGCTGACACGCGGAGGGGCAGACATGATAGCTGGATTCAGTCAAAGTTGACCAGATGTCCCTTAAAGGAAGAGCACATTGTGTTAGTAAACAGTGATGGACTATGGGTAACTATAGTACCCATCAAATTTAGTGGCCTTTTACTGGACTATTGTTGTATTAGAGCCTGGCCCCTCCATAGGCCGCTCCAGCACTGTTGGTAAATACTGTAAGTCATGGGATGTGATAAAACATGAACTATTGCATGTAACATACACTATAAGGACAAAAATATTAGGACAATTCCACATTACACCTATAGGAACCTCTATAACATCCCAATCTAAATCAATAGGTATTAATATGGAGTGGGTCCTCCCTCCTTCATTCACTCTTCTGGGAAGACAATCTATAAGATTTCGGAGCATGTCTGGGAATTTCTGCCCATTAATCCAGTAGAGAATTGGTGAAGTTAGTGGTGTTGGATGAGAGGGCCTGGTTTGTTATCTCTATTGTAGTTCTTCCTAAAGGGTTACGATGAGGCTGAGGTCAGGGATCTGCATGGATGTGGACTTGGAGCCAGGGACAGTTTTGGGTGGAATCGGAAAAGATCTAGCCGACTCTGGCTTCAAAATAAAATGTTTAATTATTGATAATTAGGTTATACAGTTATTGGTAATGTATACTTACATAGATTCATAGTTTATTACCTCTAGCCCTTTAATGAGGATCTTTACTGATTCTAAATGACCATGGCTGTAAGCCATTTATAAGGCAGAATCAAAGCAGGAGTATGGAAAAATAGAGAGGTCGGAGTTCTGTGATTTGGTCACCAGCTTCACAACCCTGGAGCCCTGAATATAGAGCTCTGCTGTATAATGTGTAGTGACCGTGTAAGGTAAATGTAGCTCTGCCGTATATGATGTAGTGATCATGCCAGGTTACTGCAGCTCTGTTGTATATACAATACAGTGACCATGCCAGGTTACTGTAGCTCTGCTGCATACTGTGTAGTAACCATGACAGGCTACTGCAGCTCAGTTCCCTTTCACTTCATGTGACATTTACATACCTCCCAACCATCCCAGAGTCTGCGGGACAGTCCTGGATTCCGGTCCCGGTCTGCCAGAGGCATGTCCTGGACTCAACTCATCTGTGTCTGGAGAGGATGCAGAAGAGTAGAATACGATGGTGAAGCAGGAGCCGTCCTCAGACAGCACTTGCTTCACCACTGATTTCCTTCCTATGCTCCGGCCCTAGAGCTGTAGGCGCTATATGATGATGTCACTAACGTGGTGACTGCAGCTCCCTGTACACTCCAGGAGAAGAGACAGAGCAAAGGAGGAGAGGTGAGTATCAGTGATTTTAAAATGTCAAACTTTGGCGGGCAGGGGTGGTCCTAGCTTTTTTGCCGCCTGAGGCAGACAGAAAGAAGCCCCCCCCCCCCCCCGGAGGAGGGGGCGGGGCGGATGGGCGGCATTGGCAGGCAGGGGGTGGACCTGCTCTCTGCTAAGCGTGAGGTGGCTTAGGTCAGCAAATGAGGATGGAGGCATCACTGGAGAGTCCACGGACAGCAAAGGGGAAGCCCCCTGTGCTTTTTTTAGCAAAGGGGAATACCCCCTGTGCTTTCTGAAGACTCATTTGCATACGGCAAAAAAACTAAATAACAGCGGAACAGCAGAGCAGATCAGAATAATAAAGGTAGGAGAAGAATAGCCTTTCTTAAGTCTATTCTGATGTGGTCTTAGTTCAAAAAGGGATTCTAATGATAGAATCCCTTTAAGCTGGTGGCAGATGAATGGAGCTGGTTGCAGTTGAAGGGAGACATTAAACTGGAGACAGATGGAGGGGGGCGTTAATCTGGAGACAGATGGAGGAGTGTACATTAAACTGGGAGGGCAAATGGAGGAGGACATTAAACCGTAGATGTAGCTGAAGGGGGACATGTGTGCCTCTAGTTGCTCCCAGTTTAATGTCCCCCTCTATTTGACCCCAGTTTAAAATGGGGCAGAAAGAAGGGACTTCATACTGTGGTGCAATTGGAGGGAAACATTATAATGTGGGGTCATATAATGTTAGGGTGAGTGTATGAGCATTATACTATGTGGGGTCACAAAGAAAAACGGGCAGATTTAATTTTGCAGTGGCACGCCACACATTTGGTCTCAGTTTCTATCCTTTCAAACTTGGGAGGTATGCATTTAACATGTGGAGTAAGAAAGTTCCTGAGGCGGCCATATGAAGCCTGAAGAAGTTATGTGCCAGGTCCTAATAATGTGAACTGGACCTACAGTACAGACCAAAAGTTTGGGTACACCTTCTCATTCAAAGAATTTTCTGTATTTTCATGACTATGAAATTTGTAGATTCACACTGAAGGCATCAAAACTATGAATTACCACATGTGGAATTATATACTTAACAAAAAAGTGTGAAACAACTGAAAATATGTCTTATATTCTAGGTTCTGCACCTTTTGCTTTGATTCCTGCTTTGCACACTCTTGGCATCTCTTGATGAGGTTGAAGAGGTAGTCACCTGAAATGGTCTTCCAACAGTCTTGAAGGAGTTCCCAGAGATGCACTTGTTGGCCCTTTTGCCTTCACTCTGCGACCCAGCTCACCCCAAACCTTCTCAATTAGGTTCCGGTCTGGTGACTGTGGAGGCCAGGTCATCTGGCGTAGCACCCAATCACTCTCCTTCTTGGTCAGATAGCCCTTACACAGCCTGGAGGTGTTTGGGATCATTGTTCTGTTGAAAAATAAATGATGATCCAACTAAACGCAAACCGGATGGAATAGCATGCCGCTGCAAGATGCTGTGGTAGCCATGCTGGTTCAGAATGCCTTCAATTTTAAATAAATCCCCAACAGTGTCACCAGCAAAGCACCCCCACACCATCTCCTCCATGCTTCACGGTGGGATCCAGGCATGTAGAGTCCATCCGTTCACTTTTTCTGCGTCGCACAAAGACACTGTGGTTGGAACCAAAGATCTCAAATTTGGACTCATCAGACCAAAGCACAGATTTCACTGGTCTGATGTCCATTCCTTGTGTTCTTTAGCCCAGACAAGTCTCTTCTATTTGTTGCCTGTCCTTAGCAGTGGTTTTCTAGCAGCTATTTTACCATGAAGGCCTGCTGCATAAAGTCTCCTCTTAACAGTTGTTGTAGAGATGTGTCTGCTGCTAGAACTCTGTGTGGCATTGACCTGGTCTCTAATCTGAGCTGCTGGTAACCTGCAATTTCTGAGGCTGGTGACTTGGATAAACTTATCCTCCACAGCAGAGGTGACTCTTGGTCTTCCTTTCCTAGGGCAGTCCTCATGTGAGCCAGTTTCTTTGTAGCGCTTGATGGTTTTTGCAACTGCACTTGGGGACACTTTCAAAGTGTATATAATTCCACATGTGTTACTTCATAGTTTTGATGCCTTCAGTGTGAATCTACAATTGTCATAGTCATGAAAATACAGAAAACTCTTTGAATGAGAAGGTGTGTCCAAACTTTCGGTCTGTACTGTATCTACCAGATACTTCAGTCGTCACCTGGATGCCTTGACAATTGTACCACCTAACACACTCTGAGACCAGGCCAGAAAAATGAATTATGGGAAACGCCACAACATAAACATGTCTCAAAATGCTTATAGCAGAGTATACATGTCATATCTAAATTAGGAATGACACCCGCCACACCCACACAGACCCCCCTGCACACAGTGTACTGCATAGTACATATATATAGTAGGCAGAATCGCCTGAGCATACTAAACCCCGAGCAGGTCACCGTTCTATATCCCCCCAGAATAGTAAATGATGCAGTCAGTCATTTCTCACAGATTATAATCCCTGCTGTTATAATCCGTGCTCAGAGTGCTGCAAACCCCTCTCATCTGTACCTATGTGCGGCTGGGAACTTCCTCTGTAATCTCACACAGAGGAGCTACAAGCAGATACTGTGTTACAGACAGCGCTCACTTTACTCACTACTGATTGGCTGACCCTGTAAAAGGCGGATTCGGAATCTAGAATGTCATTGGCTGTTTGAGTGTCAAGCCTCTTCCTGGCAGCCAATCAGGTGGTAGAGATTTCCCACCAGCTGATAACAAGCATGAGTGTAGTGTACTAGACAGTGGAGAGGACCTTTGATGATGTCATGACCATGTGACCATTCACATATATGGGAGGAGTCAGCACGTACCATACATAAACAGTGTAACTATTTCCTATGTACTCACTGACAAAAAAAATAACACATGGATAGAAAGGCTGAACTGGTGTAAAACTCAGCACGCGGTTATGTCTCAGGCAGATATGTAACTGATTAGACACTGGGTCTTGCCACAAGAGGGCGTAAGTATAGGTTCACCTGCCACCCTATAGAAAATCACTAAGGGGCTACTTTTGGGTAGTGTACTTCTTAGCAAAAGATTACTGTGTCCAAACACATTAATGGAGAGTTGAGTGAAAGGAAAAATTGTCATAGAAAAAGGTGCACGAGCAACAGGGATAACCGCAGCCTTGAAATGATTGTCAAAAAATGGCTATTGCAGAATTTGGGGGTGACCCACATGGACTGGACTAGGCTATAGTCAGTACTCCAATAGCTACCACATACAGATGTATCCAGGACATGGGTTACAAGTGTCACCAGTTGCTCCCACGAGTGTGAAAGCACAACCAACATTGAAAAGTGACCAAAACATCAGCCAGAAAGCATTGGTACTGAGATGTGCTCTGTGGTCCCCACCTGCAGGACCCTCCTTTATTGGGTCTGTCTTCATAATTGCCAATAATTTCCATCTGTTGTCTATTCCATTTGCACAACAGCATGTGAAATTGATCAGGGTTGCTTGGAGTTAAGTGTTCCCTTTATTTTTTTGAGCAGTGTACAACTACTATGTGAATGAGGTCTAATATGTCAGTACTGTACCCAATGTAGTCATCTATAGGCATGCTTCACACTACAGGCTGATCAGAAGGGCCAGCTCTGTCCTGAGGAGCCCCTTGGACCCAGTACAGGTGGTGGGTGACAGAAGGATACTGTCTGTGGTGACCTCCATGCGGGAGAACAAATCCCACCCTATGTATGGGACCTTGATGGCACTTGGCAGCACTGTAAGTGACCGTCTGCTTCACCCCAAGTGTGAGAAGGAGCTATCGCAGGTCCTTCCTTCCAACTGCGACCAGGCTGTATAATCTGCATCAGACCAAGTGAAGATCACTCCGCACAGAGAACTAATGATTATGATGTCTTCCTTCTTCTGTTCCTTAGCTGCTATGGACTCCTAGTATATTGTCTCTTCTCAGCATATGTGTGTCTCCTTCTGTAATATATTATTGTGTATTATCCTATATCTGTATTACTATGCTGCTGTAACATGCTGAAATTTCCCCACTGTGGGACTATTAAAGGACTATCTTATCAGTATATAAGACTTACTCAACCACAATATTCCTAGTGCAAAGAAATCTGTTGCTCTGCTAATATTGCATATAATACCTTATGCCCCTAACGTTAGGAACAATGCTTTAATTCTGTGGGTAACAAACAGCTGACACTGTAAAGCACAGCAGTTTACTATGTGGTTTCCTTAACATAAGGACATGGTCACACAGCCGAATTTGGCGTTGATTTTAAGAAAGATTACAATTGGTTCAGCGTTGGATTTCTGCCATGGAGTTTCTTTCAAGTCATCCATGTAATTATGCCCTAATACACGTCCTTTTTAAGAAAATGGGAGTAAATGCGGATATACACATGGCAATTTATCAATTAATTTGGTTTATTTTCATGGACGGACTAACCAATACAAGTCAATGGGTCCATTTTTCGTGTCCGTCAAAACACTGATGAGTGTGTGAGTGTTGGTCTCGTAACCCACACAATCCATATACAGCTACCACTGCATGGCAGGCACCCTACTTTTTTTTTTTCTGCCACCTCATAGGTGTAGTACAGAGTTGCCAAGAATTTGTATTTCCTCAGAATTTAGCGCTTTATTTCCTTCTTCCTTTCCCTGGATGTAATTCAAACACAAACAAACAAACGAAAACCCCCAAAATAAAACAAACACTTAATACAATTGTAAGTTAGACATACTTAAGACTGTTACCCTGCCATAAGTATGGCTGCACTTCTGATGGACACCCATACAAATATTAACAACAAAAGGTTCTCACAGTCTGACCATTCATCGTATGTAGAAGTGCTGAAACACACGTCTGTATAGTATGTCAAGGAGGATCTCATTTTAACCCTTAAGTACCATCATGGTGTCTACCATACACATATCATTATGACAGACACCATGAGAGCACTTAAAGATTAACCCCTTCCCGCCGATGGCATTTTTTGATTTTCGTTTTTGACTCCCCTCCTTCTAAACCCCATTTTATTTCTCCGCTCCCAGAGCCATATGAGGTCTTAATTTTTGCGGGACAAATTTTTATTCATGATGCCACCATTAATTATTCTATATAATGTACTGGGAAGCAGGGAAAAAATTCAGAATGTGGTGGATTTGAAGAAAAAATGCATTTCTGCGACTTTCTTACGGGCTTTGGTTTTACGGCGTTCACTGTGCAGCCAAAATGACATGTCCCCTGTATTCTGTGTTTCGGTACGGTTCCAGGGATACCAAATTTATATGGTTTTATTTACATTTTGACCCCTTAAAAAAAATCCAAAACTGTGTTAAAAATTTTTTTTTCTAAAAGTCGCCATATTCCGACAGGTGTAACTTTTTTTTATACGTCAGTGTACGGGGATGCATAGGGCCTCTTTTTTTGCGGGGCCGGGTGTACTTTTTAGTTCTACCATTTTCGGGAAATGTTATTGCTTTGATCACTTTTTATTCAAATTTTTATCAGAATCAAAACAGTGAAAAAACAGCAGTTTAGCACTTTTGACTTTTTCCTGCTACGGCGTTTACCGAACACGAAAAATATTTTTATAGATTTGTAGAGCGGGCGATTTCGGACGCGGGGATACCTAACATGTATGTGTTTCACAGTATTTAACTACTTTTATATTTGTTCTAGGGAAAGGGGGGTGATTTGAACTTTTAATACTTTTTATATATTTTTTTTTTTTGTTGCATTTATTAGACCCCCTAGGGGTGTTGAACCCCAGGGGGTCTGATCACTAATCCAATGCATTACAATGCTAATACATTGCAAAAAATCATCCTTTCTTTTGCAGGCTGCATAGACCAGCCTGCAAAAGAGAGAATTTGCAGACAAGCCTGGGAGCCTTGTAAAGGCTCCCGGCTGTCATGGCAACGTGACGTCAGCCCTGGAGCATGCTCCAGGAGTTGGCGATCACCGGCAAAATGGCGGCGCCCATGCGCCGCCAGGAAAATGGCGCCTCCGGCGCCTTTGACCGTGGCGCCGGAGGGGTTAATGCCTCCGATCAGAGGCATTAGAGCCGGTTGTCTACTGCTTAAAGCTCCCGGGCGGTCGCCATAATTACAGACCCGACATGCTCCGTAATAGTACGGCACATGTCGGGAAGGGGTTAAAGGAGTTTTTCCCAAGAACATAACCATATTTAAATATATAGACAAATATTCAACATTATAGAAATAAAATAATGAAAAATGAAGCAGCATTTTAAAGATTTTCTTTAACCATCTCAGTAGTGAGTCTGTTGTCTTGATTGGTTGCCGATGGATACGGCCATGAATTTCTATGACCTGGGACTTGTCATAATTTCCTTATCAGGAGATCATGTAGGGACACTACAGGTAAAAAGACGACAACTTGGCCACAAGAAGGAAATCATGGCTCGGCATCTGACAAGCCATGTTCCTGCATTCATGGCCATATCCATTGGCAACCGATTAAGAGAAAAGACTGTGAACACTAAGATGCTTAAAGAAAATCTTGCTCCGCTATATGGGGCCTTAGGCCGGTTCATGTGTTTGGTATTCCGCTCAGGGAGTCTAATTGGGGACCCAAGATTTCATTGCTCACTGCTTGTCAATGCATGCAGTATTCTGTTTGGGTGGTCTCTAAGTGAACTCCACGAACACACACAGCTCCGCTACATCACAGCCTACCTATGAGACACACACAGCTCCGCTACATCACAGCCTACCTATGAGACACACACAGCTCCGCTACATCACTGCATGCCTAGTACACACACAGCTCCGCTACATCACTGCATGCCTAGTACACACACAGCTCCACTACATCACTGCATGCCTAGTACACACACACAGCTCCGCTACATCACAGCATGCCTAGTAGACACACACAGCTCCGCTACATCACTGCATGCCTAGTAGACACACACAGCTCCGCTACATCACTGCATGCCTAGTACACACACAGCTCCACTACATCACTGCATGCCTAGTAGACACACACAGCTCCGCTACATCACAGCATGCCTAGTAGACACACACAGCTCCGCTACATCACTGCATGCCTAGTAGACACACACAGCTCCGCTACATCACTGCATGCCTAGTACACACACACAGGTCTGCTACATCACTGCATGCATATTAGTCACACACAGCTCTGCTACATCACTGCATGCATATTAGTCACACACAGCCCTGCTACATCACTGCATGCCTAGTAGACACATACAGCTCTGCTACATCACTGCATGCCTAGTAGACACACACAGCCCCGCTACATCACTGCATGCCTAGTAGACACACACAGCCCCGCTACATCACTGCATGCCTAGTACACACACACAGGTCTGCTACATCACAGCATGCCTAGTAGACACACACAGCTCCGCTACGTCACTGCATGCCTAGTAGACACACACAGCTCCGCTACATCACTGCATGCCCAGTAGACACACACAGCTCCGCTACATCACTGCATGCCCAGTAGACACACACAGCTCCGCTACATCACTGCATGCATATTAGTCACACACAGCCCTGCTACATCACTGCATGCATATTAGTCACACACAGCTCTGCTACATCACTGCATGCATATTAGTCACACACAGCCCTGCTACATCACTGCATGCCTAGTAGACACATACAGCTCTGCTACATCACTGCATGCCTAGTAGACACATACAGCTCTGCTACATCACTGCATGCCTAGTACACACACACAGCCCCGCTACATCACTGCATGCATATTAGTCACACACAGCTCCGCTACATCACAGCCTACCTATGAGACACACACAGCTCCGCTACATCACTGCATGCCTAGTAGACACACACAGCTCCGCTACATCACAGCCTACCTATGAGACACACACAGCTCCGCTACATCACTGCATGCCTAGTAGACACACACAGCTCCGCTACATCACAGCCTACCTATGAGACACACACAGCTCCGCTACATCACTGCATGCCTAGTACACACACAGCTCCGCTACATCACTGCATGCCTAGTACACACACAGCTCCACTACATCACTGCATGCCTAGTACACACACACAGCTCCGCTACATCACAGCATGCCTAGTAGACACACACAGCTCCGCTACATCACTGCATGCCTAGTACACACACAGCTCCGCTACATCACTGCATGCCTAGTACACACACACAGGTCTGCTACATCACTGCATGCATATTAGTCACACACAGCTCTGCTACATCACTGCATGCATATTAGTCACACACAGCCCTGCTACATCACTGCATGCCTAGTAGACACATACAGCTCTGCTACATCACTGCATGCCTAGTAGACACACACAGCCCCGCTACATCACTGCATGCCTAGTAGACACATACAGCTCTGCTACATCACTGCATGCCTAGTAGACACACACAGCCCCGCTACATCACTGCATGCCTAGTACACACACACAGGTCTGCTACATCACAGCATGCCTAGTAGACACACAGCTCCGCTACATCACAGCATGCCTAGTAGACACACACAGCTCCGCTACGTCACTGCATGCCCAGTAGACACACACAGCTCCGCTACGTCACTGCATGCCCAGTAGACACACACGGCTCCGCTACATCACTGCATGCCCAGTAGACACACACAGCTCCGCTACATCACTGCATGCCCAGTAGACACACACAGCTCCGCTACATCACTGCATGCCCAGTAGACACACACAGCTCCGCTACATCACTGCATGCCCAGTAGACACACACAGCTCCGCTACATCACTGCATGCATATTAGTCACACACAGCCCTGCTACATCACTGCATGCATATTAGTCACACACAGCTCTGCTACATCACTGCATGCATATTAGTCACACACAGCCCTGCTACATCACTGCATGCCTAGTAGACACATACAGCTCTGCTACATCACTGCATGCCTAGTAGACACATACAGCTCTGCTACATCACTGCATGCCTAGTACACACACACAGCCCCGCTACATCACTGCATGCATATTAGTCACACACAGCTCCGCTACATCACAGCCTACCTATGAGACACACACAGCTCCGCTACATCACTGCATGCCTAGTAGACACACACAGCTCCGCTACATCACAGCCTACCTATGAGACACACACAGCTCCGCTACATCACTGCATGCCTAGTACACACACAGCTCCGCTACATCACTGCATGCCTAGTACACACACAGCTCCACTACATCACTGCATGCCTAGTACACACACACAGCTCCGCTACATCACAGCATGCCTAGTAGACACACACAGCTCCGCTACATCACTGCATGCCTAGTAGACACACACAGCTCCGCTACATCACTGCATGCCTAGTACACACACACAGGTCTGCTACATCACTGCATGCATATTAGTCACACACAGCTCCGCTACGTCACTGCATGCCCAGTACACACACATACAGCTCCGCTACATCACTGCATGCCTAGTAGACACACACAGCTCCGCTACATCACTGCATGCCTAGTACACACACACAGGTCTGCTACATCACTGCATGCATATTAGTCACACACAGCTCTGCTACATCACTGCATGCATATTAGTCACACACAGCCCTGCTACATCACTGCATGCCTAGTAGACACATACAGCTCTGCTACATCACTGCATGCCTAGTAGACACACACAGCCCCGCTACATCACTGCATGCCTAGTAGACACATACAGCTCTACTACATCACTGCATGCCTAGTAGACACACACAGCCCTGCTACATCACTGCATGCCTAGTAGACACACACAGCCCCGCTACATCACTGCATGCCTAGTACACACACACAGGTCTGCTACATCACAGCATGCCTAGTAGACACACAGCTCCGCTACATCACAGCATGCCTAGTAGACACACACAGCTCCGCTACGTCACTGCATGCCTAGTAGACACACACAGCTCCGCTACGTCACTGCATGCCCAGTAGACACACACGGCTCCGCTACATCACTGCATGCCCAGTAGACACACACGGCTCCGCTACATCACTGCATGCCCAGTAGACACACACAGCTCCGCTACATCACTGCATGCCCAGTAGACACACACAGCTCCGCTACATCACTGCATGCCCAGTAGACACACACAGCTCCGCTACATCACTGCATGCATATTAGTCACACACAGCCCTGCTACATCACTGCATGCATATTAGTCACACACAGCTCTGCTACATCACTGCATGCATATTAGTCACACACAGCCCTGCTACATCACTGCATGCCTAGTAGACACATACAGCTCTGCTACATCACTGCATGCCTAGTAGACACATACAGCTCTGCTACATCACTGCATGCCTAGTACACACACACAGCCCCGCTACATCACTGCATGCATATTAGTCACACACAGCTCCGCTACATCACAGCCTACCTATGAGACACACACAGCTCCGCTACATCACTGCATGCCTAGTAGACACACACAGCTCCACTACATCACAGCCTACCTATGAGACACACACAGCTCCGCTACATCACTGCATGCCTAGTACACACACAGCTCCGCTACATCACTGCATGCCTAGTACACACACAGCTCCACTACATCACTGCATGCCTAGTACACACACACAGCTCCGCTACATCACAGCATGCCTAGTAGACACACACAGCTCCGCTACATCACTGCATGCCTAGTAGACACACACAGCTCCGCTACATCACTGCATGCCTAGTACACACACACAGGTCTGCTACATCACTGCATGCATATTAGTCACACACAGCTCTGCTACATCACTGCATGCATATTAGTCACACACAGCCCTGCTACATCACTGCATGCCTAGTAGACACATACAGCTCTGCTACATCACTGCATGCCTAGTAGACACACACAGCCCCGCTACATCACTGCATGCCTAGTAGACACATACAGCTCTGCTACATCACTGCATGCCTAGTAGACACACACAGCCCCGCTACATCACTGCATGCCTAGTACACACACACAGGTCTGCTGCATCACAGCATGCCTAGTAGACACACACAGCTCCGCTACATCACAGCATGCCTAGTAGACACACACAGCTCCGCTACGTCACTGCATGCCTAGTAGACACACACAGGTCTGCTGCATCACAGCATGCCTAGTAGACACACACAGCTCCGCTACATCACAGCATGCCTAGTAGACACACACAGCTCCGCTACGTCACTGCATGCCTAGTAGACACACACAGCTCCGCTACATCACTGCATGCCCAGTAGACACACACGGCTCCGCTACATCACTGCATGCCTAGTAGACACACACAGCTCCGCTACATCACTGCATGCCCAGTACTGCATGCCCAGTAGACACACACGGCTCCGCTACATCACTGCATGCCCAGTAGACACACACAGCTCCGCTACATCACTGCATGCCTAGTAGACACACACAGCCCCGCTATATCACAGCATGCCTAGTAGACACACACGGCTCCGCTACGTCACTGCATGCCTAGTAGACACACACAGCTCCGCTACATCACTGCATGCCCAGTACTGCATGCCCAGTAGACACACACGGCTCCGCTACATCACTGCATGCCCAGTAGACACACACAGCCCCGCTATATCACAGCACGCCGAGTAGTCACACGTTTCTTCTGCAGCGCCCTCGCTCAGAGCGCCATGCTGCTCTTCTCAGACCCAACCACAGTGCAGAGTCTTGACTCCTCCCACACACGTGACTCACCATCTGGTGATGACGTCAGCACAGGTCCTTCTCCCTCCAGGATGCAGCTGTGAGTACTATGTATGATGTGGTGACTGTGGACACTGGTCACATACGCTTAGTGGAGCGGTGTATGGCAGGGAATATCTGCACTGACTTGTCACTCTGTGGCGCCTCAGCTGCTTCTGTGCTGCTACATCCAGGGCATGCTGGGAGTTGTAGTCTGCGAGCACAGGTATAGACTGGGCAGTGTGCTGGTCATGTGATACTGACATAGGAGCAGTAATGGTTACAAGTTATGGTGACTGCATTGTAACAAGTCATACAGCTGTGTATTCATCACATGACCAGTACAACACAGTGGAGAAGTCACCAAACATGAATATGACTGAGCATGTCCCTAACTGATGGCATAGAGATCATTGGTTGTACTAGTGTAATAGGAGGGCTACACCTTGTTTCCCTTAAATGGCCGTGCACATGTTATAGCTGCCATGGGTGACACTTGTGGTTACCGCTAGTTTCTGAGCTACATTTGGACTTGCCATTATTTCAAGTTGCAGGTCCAGGTGCAGCACAATAAACTCAGCGTGTTACCTGCATCTGTGAACACATAACAGTATCAGTACTATGATCTGGTAGTGTCCTGTGCACACAGATCCTAGACTGTAGATTCAAAGTGCTCTCCTTCAATAGAAGGTCCGTTTGTCTGAAAATGTCGTCAGTGGTGCCCTAATACCCATACCGGTCACTAGGGGCCACGGAACACCTCTGAGCACCGTCACCCTTCATTTGACTTGGAGATGTTCGGATCATGATAATGTGACCGTCTGCATCATGTATGAGAAATATGGCTGACATGACCTTAAAGGCGTTGCCAAGGATAAAATTTAGTTTTTGACTTAGGCTGGAGGAGATGAAAAAATAAATTTTTTTTTAAAAAAAGCGGTCCAATCCAGTCCTGCATCTCCATTGTTGTCTTCTGGCAGTAGCCCCCACCACACGTGACAGCTGTGAAGTCCCTTGGCCATTGAGGGACCAGGGATGTGACCAGACCATGCTGACAGGTCATTGGAGCACTGCGGACTGGTATGTTTTTGTTTTGTTTTTTAACTTTCCCTCAGCCTAATTAAAAAATAATATTTTTGCCTGGACAACCTCTTTAAAGGGATTCTACCATTAAAAACTTTTTTTTTCTCCCTAACACGTCGGAATAGCCTTAAGAAAGGCTATTAGTCTCCTACCTTTTGATGTCTTCTCCGCCCCACCGTTCGGTTAAAATTCACATTTTCCACCGATATGCAAATGAGTTCTCTCACAGCACTGGGGGCGGGCCCCAGTGCTCAAATAGCACTGGAGGCGTTCCCAATGCTGCGAGAGAACTCTCCAGCGCCACCTCCATCTTCTTCTGGAACAGGGTCTTCACCGCATCTTCTTCCGGCAATGGCTTCAAACTTCTAGGCCTAGGGCAAAGCCGACTGCGCATGCCCGCGGCCACAAGAAAAATGGCCGCTTACACAGTATTGTAAGTGGCCATTTTCTTGAGAAGACATCAAAAGGTAGGAGACTAATATCCTTTCTTAAGGCTATTCCTACATGTTAGAAAAAAAAAGTTTTAATGGTAGAATCCCTTTAACAAGTGACCATGAGGCCTCACAGAAAAACTTGTAATGTAGCCCCTCTCTACCACGACCATAAGCAGTAAGTCCAGAGCTTGAAAAGTGTATGATTATTTATGTCTGTTTTAAACACAGAGATGTCACACATATTAAGTTCAAAGTACAGATAATACACACAGTGATGTGACAGTACAGGGATATTATACTCAGTGATGTCACACGATACAGGGGTATTATACAAAGAGATGTCACAGTATGGAGATAATAAACAGTGATAGCACAGTACAGGGATATTATACTCAGTGATGTCACAGTACAGGGATATTATACTCAGTGATGTCACAGTATAGGGATAATACACACAGTGATGTCACAGTACAGGGATATTATACTCAGTGATGTCACAGTACAGGGATATTGTACTCAATGATGTCACAGTACAGGGATAATACACACAGTGATGTCACAGTACAGGGATATTATACTCAGTGATGTCACAGTACAGGGATATTATACTCAGTGATGTCACAGTATAGGGATAATACACACAGTGATGTCACAGTACAGGAATATTATACAAAGAGATGTCACAGTATGGAGATAATAAACAGTGATAGTACAGTATAGGGATAGAATACACAGAGATGTCATAGTACAGGGATATTATACACAGATGTGACAGTGCAGGGGTAGTATACACAGAGATGTCACTGTATGGAGATAATAAACAGTGATAGGCACAGTACAGGAATAGTATACACAGAGATGTCACAGCATAGGCATATCTCCCAACCGTCCCGGATTGTGCTGGACAGTCCCGGATTCCGGGGTGTGTCCCGCAGTCCCAGTCAGCGGGAGGTATGTCCTGGATTCAACTCATCTTCAATAGTGAATGAAGCCTGAGAGGACAGCTCCTGCTTCACCACTGTGCTCCCCATGTACTCCAGCCCCAGGGGCTGCAGGCATGATGTGGTGTCACCACTCACATCCTGCCTGCAGATCCCAGGAAAAGAGACTGCAGGCTGCGCAGCAGGGGATTGAGGAGAGGTAGGTATCAGTGTTTTTTATGTTGAACCTTGTGTACAAATTGAGGGGGGAAATGAAACTAGGAGAAAATGAAGGGGGCACATTAAACTGGGGGCATATGAAGGGGGGACATTAAACTGGGGGCAGATTAAGGGGGGACATTAAACTAGGGGCAGATGAAGGGAGGCATTAAACTGTGACAGATGAAGTGGGAACATTAAATTGGTGGCAGATCAAGGGGGTACATTAAACTGGTGGCAGATGAAGAGGAGATATTAAACTGGTGGCAGATCAAGGGAGGAACATTAGACTGGTAGCAGATGAAGGGGGGACATTATACTGGTGTCAGCTGAAGAGGGAGCACGAAGCTGGTGGAAGATGGAGGGGACGACCTTAAAGTGGGGGAGATTAAGAAAGACATTAAACTGAGGACAACTGGAGGAGAAAATTAAACTATGGGGGTCACTGGATGGAGACTGGTGACAACATGTCTGCCTCTAGTTGTCCCCAGGTTAATGTCATCGTCTAGCTACTCCTACGGTAAAATGTCCTCTTCCAGCAACCACAGTTTAATGTCTCCCTCTAGTTACAAAGTGAACCAGCCACACAAAATATATGAATAAAAATTAACTTTTATTAAGTGCTCCTAAAAAGGTGTAGCAACATATATACATACAAAATATATAAACAAACATAAAACAAAATCATATAGGGGTAGACAATGCTACAAATACCAACTTGTCAGCCATGGAATGTACACTGGATGGCAACACTAATATCATAGTACAAAGGGCTCAACCATAGCTAAAACTGAAAGTGTCCAATAATAAAGTGTTGTAAATGAAAACAACAAATAATCAGTGTAATAACCCACAGATAGCTATGAGACTGCCCACATAGGATGATCCAAGATTAGCCTCCATACATACCAACAGTAAAGGGACCCGACGCGCGTTTCACCTGTACTTGACCATTGATAATACACACAGTGATGTCACAGTACAGGGATAATACACACAGTGACGTCACAGTACAGGGATAATACACACAGTGATGTCACAGTACAGGGATAAGACACACAGTGATGTCACAGTAGAGGATAATACACACAGTGATATCACAGTACAGGGATAATGCACACAGTGATATCACAGTACAGGGATAATACACACAGTGATGTCACAGTACAGGGATAATACACACAGTGATGTCACAGTACAGGGATAATACACACAGTGATGTCACAGTACAGGGATAATACACACAGTGATGTCACAGTACAGGGATAATAAATGCAGTGATGTCACAGTACAGGGATAATGCACACAGTGACGTCACAGTACAGGGATAATACACACAGTGATATCACAGTACAGGGATAATGCACACAGTGATATCACAGTACAGGGATAATACACACAGTGACGTCACAGTACAGGGATAATACACACAGTGATATCACAGTACAGGGATAATACACACAGTGATGTCACAGTACAGGGATAATACACACAGTGATGTCACAGTATAGGGATAATACACACAGAGATGTCACAGAACTAGGATAATTACAGTACAGGGATAACATACATAAAGATGTCACAGTACAGGGATAATATACACGAGATGACTTACTAATGGGCGAACTAGATCATGACTTACTTCCTCCAGAGGTTTTAGATGCTGTACTTGCTTCCCCCAGGACTACTGGTGACAAACCACAGATTTTTGGGTTGGTTCCGACGCTGGGTCACATGATCAGAACCAGCACCCAGCTTCCGAGTTACTTCCGAGTTACTCTTCTTCTCTTGACTTTACTATTATAATGATGTATTCATCCAGCCCCCCTCCTCCTCCATAGTACAGATATATAGTAGTGAACATGAGAGAGGAGGAAGGAGATGGAGTGACTTGGGAGCCAGGTGCGATTTCTGAATACATGACCCTGGACTGCAGCTTGCGGTACACCCACCGGGACTAGCTGTATATGCCCACATGACTTTTTAAAATCTTATCATTTTTGTTTTTGCCATCAGAAATGTAACTCGCAAATGATAAAGTGCAACACTACATGTAGTAGCATCTAGTTGGGAGCCCTAAATTGACTTGACAGGTTCTCTTTAAGATTTCTATTTAATTTTCAGGTGAAATCTTGTTGATGCCATATTATTTGTAAATGCGTTTTGTTGCTTGAGCTCAGTGTCATTCTTTTCTCCTTTGACAGAAGTGATAAAGCGGGTGATGTACAGACGGGAGATCTGGAGTAGAAGAACTGAACACTCATCGTCATTAAAAGGTAAGGAAGAACATTTCATGGGATTACATGGTATACCATAAATTACATAACAATGAATATCAATACATGTGAAGTAACTGACACTTAGATGGTGGTGAATAAGATGTGGCAATGGCCTCCATTAAAGGGCATCTACCACCTCCCCAAGCATATTCAGCTATCCCTGCTGTGTTACACAGCACATTACAATGACAACACCATGTCTTTGTTATGTCTGTCACTTTTGTAGATTTGGAGATAAACAGCTTTGAAGTGTTATGCAAATGAGGCAGCTTGGTGCACTGTGGGTGGGCCTTCAGCTCCCTGGAGCAGTGCTGTTGTAGCTTAAGAAGGATGGGTGATGGCATAACATAGGATTATATGACATCACCCATCCTTCATGAGCTGCAAGAGCATTGCTCCAGGGAGCTGAAGAGCCGCCCACAGTGCACCAAGCTGCCTCATTTGCATAACACTTCAAAGCTATTTTTCTACAAATCTACAGAAGTGACATACATAACAGAGGTGGGTTGTATCATTGTAATTTGCTCTGCAATGTGATGGTGACAGTTGAATATGCATGGGGGAGATGGTAGACTCTCTTTAAAGGTAAAATTAAAGGGGTTGTCCAGTATAACTGGTTTTATTTTTGCAAGGAGGCCTGGAGGAGGTGAAAAAAAACAAACAAAACAACCCATATTCACCTGTTCCCGGTGCTCCCAGGTCTTGTTTTGGGGAAAGTTCTTGCCTCAGTGACCTAAGGAAAGGAAACAGGACATCACAGTTTCTTTCCTAAGGCTGCTGATTGGCCTCAGAAGTCACATGTGGTGGAAGCTTCCACCACAACAAGACCCCTGAGTGACAGGACGGGACCACCGGGAGACAACGGACCCCTGGGACAGATGAGTATGGGTTGTTTTCCTTTTCACCTTCCCCAGCCTCTTTCAAAAATACAGGTATCTTGGACAACCCCGATAAACTTCAAAACTTTAAACCAGACATATAGCTTAGCCCTAAGCTCGAGCCTCTATACCACACCCAATTTAAATGAGTGACTAACCCCTTTCTTTTCTTTTTTTTTTCAACTGTGATTTTTATTAAATTTTTTCAAAAAAAGAGAACAAATAACCATATACTAGAATCAACCACTAGAACAACAAAAAAACAGTCAAAGCAAGCAACAATGCAATTAAACCACTGCTACGGTAGGGCAAAAAGTCAAAAATAATTGGCAGAAACAACGGAGAGAGACAAGGAGACACAGGACTAGAGACAGGAGACAAGGAGGAAAGGGAGGGGGGATGGGAGGGATCCGAGACCACGTATAGAACAGTACGCATCCCAAGGTGCGACTAACCCCTTTCTAATAAAGCTGTAACATGAAACATACACATGCACTAGGGAAGGTAGACAGGTGTCTTCCATCCTTTAATATCTTCCTACTTTACCTAAGGAAAGGGTTAAAGAGATCTCAGTAATCCCATAGGTCACCTTCCTGAAGGTTCAGCCCCCTATTATATTGATATACAAGATGAATTGACTCCTGCTCTTATTTTTTATCTGGTGAAGCGTATCTTCTGTAGAAGCAGCCATCTGCAAGGGATCCTACAAGACGTAGGAGGACATATTTGAGTGTGTCTTCTAAAGGGGTTCTCCAGTGAGGGTTCAATACTTACTTCCCTAGGGTACTATTGCATACAAACTTCAGTTTTTGGGCTGGTTACAATCACTCACGGGTTCAAAACTAGCATCTGGCCCCAAGTCACTTTTGGGGTATTTGAATATAATTTTTTTTTTTTATTATTTTAATTCACCCCATCCTGGGTTTTCCAATGATTCTACAAAAACCCTTTCACTTATGAGAAAATCAGAGTAAACCCCTGCATGCAAACTTGACGTTGATGTTGTCCTCGGTCATTTTCAGACCCCTAACCCCAGTGCTGACCACTATGCAAAATAAGAACTTGAACTATGTGTTAAAATTAGCTGTAGTCCCCTAGAAATGAATGGAGCAGCAGCGGCACATCTGAGTGTCTGCCATGCCGTTTGGATGGTGGTCTAGGTACAGTTACTCCACAGATTGGTGGTGGTGGTCCCAATGGTCGGACGCCTAGTGATCTGCATCTTGGTGACAACTGCTTTTTAACGTATAATTATTATTATTAGTTCTGCTTTGTATCTAAAGCTAAGTTGACACTTTCCGCCTAAATCTCAAGTTGTGTGAACTCTGTCCCTCTCTCATGCAAAGTGTATTGTCTTCTACGCTCTTCATAAGATTACAGAAGATTTCTTTCTATCGGGAACAGTACATGCCCGCATTATTTCATCGTCTGTACATTGACACCTGTGTATTGATACGTCCTCCAGTCTATTTACTCAGGTGCAGGCCCCTGTATCCAGCTTCCGGCAGGCTTTAGTAATATGACCATCTGAAGAGTTACTGATTCCAGTGGCGGTTGTGACTTGGCATTGAATAGGTGTTTGAGTAACACTTCTCAGGAATCACATCCCTTTGTGCAATAATAATAACCAGCTACATGTTTCTGTAAATTGTGTAGACCGTGTGAAATTTTAGCCACTTACTAAGAGTATTAGAGCTGCTTGGCTTTCTTGGTTTGGGGGTTAGACTACCATATACATTTCATAATATGTGCTCTGTCTAGTTTGTAAAACCTCCCCAGAGAAGACCCATTCTTGTGAGAAGACCCGGTCCCTTCCAGGCTGACTTTTTTCTATGAACCATTTCCTCCCCATTATACTCTATGAGCAGACCACCCTATTTTCACCATTTCCACCTTATTTCCACCATTTCCACCCTATTTCAACCATTGACCAGACATTGGGCTCACTTGCATTGTAAACATGGGTCTGCAGCACCGCACCTCTATAATGGAGCATGCAAGAGCAGCAGACTTGCAATGAATATCAGGGAAGAGAAACTGCCGGCATTGTGCCGTCTCTCCAGCAGGTCTATGAGGTTACTATGCCAAACCACTAACTCCGCATAATCCGGCACCCTGGATCGAGCTTGTCTAATTCGCAAAAAAGCCATTGTTAAAGTAAATATGTAACAAACTGTGCACATAAATAATGATCAAATCTTAATAATTGTATAATAATATAATTAATAATAATTATTAATCATTTTGAAAACGGGGTCGGTTACTTCTTTCCAACTCCACCCAGAACTGGACCCATCCCCAATGTTACAGCTTTTCTAGCAACGTCAAGTGTCATATAAGGAGGAGGGGGGAGAGAGGCTATCAGAAAAAGGAAGGATACAACCTATATCACAATACAATGATCATTCCATGTGATTGATAAATAAGGGCTAGTTCACATAGGGTTTTTTGGGCCGGATTTTGACACGGAATCTGCATCAGAGTCCAGCTCAAAAAACCGCCTCCCATTGAAATCAATAGGAGCCGGTCATTTGCTTTTCCCGTGAGTGGTTTGTTCCCACTCGCGGAAAAAAGAAGCAACATGCCCTTTCTTCAGGCGGATTCCGTGGCTGATTCAGTTACATACAACCTCCTTGTGACACCTCCCTCCCGACTAGGTTCATTCATTTGGGCCTAATCTGGAGCGGAATACCGCGACTGGACGCTGGTGCACTGCACTGGCACTCATGCGCGGCTAGCTGTTTTTTGGACCAGAATCTGAGGCAACCTCCACGCCAAATTCCGGTCCAAAAAACTCACGTGTACACTAACCCTTAGGGACCCTACAGACTGCCACTAAGAGATCAAGCGTACATACTAACAAGTCTCATTTTGTCAGGATCCAGGCCTTGAAAAGGATGGAATTTTTGTAAACTTCTGAGTCCTTCCTCCTCAGTTCTAGGAGTGAGACTTATATCAGTAACCAACAATATGGAACAAAGACCTACTAGGCATAACAATGAAACCACCTGACTACCCGCCTGATAAATGGAGATAGCATTTTTCTTAAATAAGATTTTTTTATCTTCATTTATGAAAAGTTGTTTGCTATTATATTTGGAGGTAGGCATTAATCCTTCTTCCCATAGTGCATCCTGGTGCTGTCCTCCCCCGGATAAGTAGTGCCATCCACATCGTGTAAAAGACAAGACCAGGCCACCTTCTTCGTTTCCTCCATGATCCAGTTTTGGTGCTCTCATGCCCATTGTCAGTACGGGTACTCTGAGCAGTCTTCAGCTACACGGACCATACGCAGCAAGCTGTGATGCCCTGTATATTCTAATACCTTTCTATCATAGCCTGTAAAAGGGCTCACTTAGCTATGGCCACCCATGCCATTGTCTCCAGTTCAAGATTTTGATGTTTTGGAGATGCTTTGACTTTATCACCATCACAATGTCAAATTCACCGTGTCCCACACATTAACATTACCCACACAGAAATATTGGCTGCAACCTATACATATCACCACTAGGTGTAGCTATTGCATTTCAGGCTGTGGTCACTTGCTGGAGCTCTCTGTGTCATGAAGCTTTGATATCACATACACTGTGAGATGGAGAAGATACAGGTTAAGCCTGAGATCACCTCCGCAATGACAGACAACAACAGATCCCAAAGGATCCCATTGATTATAAGTCACCCCATTGGGTGTCCATTGCTGGACAAAAAAGTTGGACTTGCAGGACTTTTTTGTCAAGGATTTCTGATGAATTCTGACACTGCTGTGAACATACCCTAACATATAGGACAACTAATTGTAGCAAAGTATTTTTATGTCTAATATTTTTGCACTTCTGTTTATTTTACAACAGCACTGGTTAAGACTTAGGGCGGGTTCACATCTGCGCCCAGTCTCCGCTTTGCGGGTTTCCGTCTTCTGCCCAAGAAACTGGACAGGAGACGGAAACCCGGCAGTCAGTTTTCGAACCCAGTCAAGTGAATGGGTTTGCAAAGTGACTGCCCGGGAGCGTCTTGTGCCTGTCCGCAGTGAAACCGGTTATTTTAACCGGACACAAAGTCGGACATGCAGGACTTTGTGTCCGGTTAAAAAAGCAAAATGTTTCGCCGCAGACAGGCATAAAATGCTCACGGGCGGTCACTTTGCAAACCCATTCAAGTGATTGGGTTTGTAAACTGACTGCCGGGTTTCTGTCCCCTGTCCAATTTCTCGGGTAGAAGACGGAAACCCAGCAGGATTGCCTAAAGTGGACACAGGTGCAGTTGTCCACATATCAGTATTAGATAACTTTTCATCCTATTTCTTCCTTTTCGTTTTCTTCTTCTTCTGTGCAAACACCCTCAGCACCGAGGTTTATCAGCACTTCAGCAGTGTAAGGCTATAAGCCATAGTCTTTTAATGCATATCCAGTACAGATCTGACATACTAGTGCCAAATCGTCCAAAAATTTTCTACACACAGTTACATCCGTACACACCTATACACAGTCACATGTACACACCTACAGTATTGTTCAGAAATAGCAGGCCAACATCATTAGCTGATAAAACAATGTTTTTGGTAGCAGTGATATTTATACATAGCAAATAACTGTAATCAACTTATTCTCAGTAACTGGATCATTCTTTGGAAGCGGCTTGTTCAGCGACGTGTTAAACTGGTAAAGTCATTCATTGTGTGTAATAAGAGTGAGCAATTTTGGGATTATTTATTGTTGGAGGGTGTCACATGTTGGTTATAATGCATTTCCTTCAGAAATACCAGGGAAAATGGGTCTGATGAAAAACGTACTTTGATTAAAAAGTTGATTTTAAGAGGGAAAAACTTATAGAGAAGTGCAGGAAATTCTAGGCGACTCAGCTAAAAGTCAAAAGTGGCAGCAAAAACTTCAAAGATGTGGAACGGAGCGGGGAACTGCTGTTCAATTGGATTGAAGAATAGCCAAAATGGCAGACTCAGGCAATGATCACCTTTAGGTTACTAGTGAGCACAACTACAAGCAGTAGACCATTGTGTGAAGCCAAGTTACCAACAAGAACTCCCTGCAAAGTCGCATTGTTAAATAATGACATATCCAGAATAGTTTAGAATTTGCCAGTCAACTGCATCCTTCAATGGAGTGCCATATGGTGATTGGGGCACCTCCTGCAATCCATAAGACATATATATATGGACAAGGATGGGGGTTTACAGACACCAGGAACTGCTCAGGGGTGGACCAGAGGAGAAATAGAGAGACAATGAAATTTGACCATAGTGGTGCGCTTCTGTCCCCTTCCCCTTCTGTTATTACCTGTGTCATACATTGGATGCCATAAGTCCTTGTGACGTATACCTCTGGTGGAAGGCAGTGTGAACCGAGCCAGAGATTACAGGGTCATGGCCTTCCACCCAATGTTCTGTACTAATTTTTACCAGGCTCTGTAGCATAAAATTTATTTTGGGATAAGTCAAACATACGGAGCTTTCATTTGCAGTTGGTAAATTCGCTGCCAATTTTTGCTCACTGACCTTCACATGTGGATGACCGGCAAACAATCTCAACCACGATAAAATCACAATTATAGTTTGTTTAATCCCGGTGCCAAATAATATGTGATTACAAATTATTAAGACTTGCGGAAAACTATCCTTGTCGTGTACATAACCAGGTTAGGGGTCTTTGGGTAAAGACGAAAAGTTTGCTTAACAAAAACATTTGTAGATAATCTACTGGGAAAATCTGAGGTAAGAGAGAGTGCCGTCACTTTGATAACCTTTGAGATCGCTATAAAGAGAAGCTCTTTGGAGGACTCAACATGGAGGTGCATTACACAAGCATCCCACTGACATTGATGGAAGCTGTGTAATGCTTTATTACCCCTGTGGTGGCGCTGTAGAAAAACTAAACACTTGCCGACTGGTTCCTCCACAAGTTGCAGCTGATCCCTGATGGTTTCCATAGTGAGACTTTCTGTCATCTGCATATTATTAGAGAATCTATCTAAGGGGGCATTCACACGGAGTAACGCCGGGCGTGTATCACAGCCGTACACGCCGGTGTTACGGCAGACTGCCGAACACTTCCCATTCACTTCAATGGGAGCGCTCGTATTTGCTCACTAATGCAATGCATTACAATGTTAATGTATTACAAAATATCGGCATTTGTATGACAGGCTGCATAAATCAGTGGCCTGCCATATTAAAATACCCGACATCCGCCATACTATTATGGTACATGTTAGGAAGAGGTTAAACCACTTAAGGTGAAGGCCCCACTAAAACTAAGTAATTTTTATTGACATTTTAGGTATGTATAGTGCAATTCATACACTTCCAGAAATTATCATTTTTGGAAATGTAGCCAGGTTGGTAGATGTTGGGTACAGCTTATCTAGGAATGTACATAGCGGGTACCACTAATTCACCACCTTATCTCCTTCCTTCACTCATTAAAGCTAAATCATTTGTTTTATGTCCTGCACAAATAAAAAATGTATTATGTTTCGTGTCTTATCAAGATCCGAAGGACAAGGCTGCCCTTCAGCTATATGGTGTCATATTTTAGATGCTGTTTTAGTTTCTTTCAACAATAGCTGTAAATCTTACAGGAACATTAAAGGGACTTTGCCCGTCAAATAGTTTTTGGTACTAAATTGGTTTAACCCATCAGTCTGTGCACAGTAGCTCATGATGCGGCCTATATTTTATACTGAGTTTAGACGTGTAAACACGTTTTACGAAGACTTCTGGTCACGGAAGGAGGGGGAAGTTACCGAGGCCTACAAGGCATTTACTTATTTATTTTAAATGTGGATTCTGAGCCCCATAATGGGATCCCAATGTACATTCTTTTTCTTATCAGTATGTCTTTGTAGTAGGGTAGGAAATCCACACAAACACGGGGAGAACATACAAACTCCTTGCAGATGTTGTCCCTGGTGGGATTTGAAGCCAGGACTCCAGCGCTGCAAGGCTGCAGTGCTAACCACTGAGCCATTGTGTTGCCCCTCTACAAGGCATTTAGTCAAGGTATTTATATAAAGGGGTAGGGTAGCAAGGTGAACCTTTAAAGGGTACTTGAGTTTTCATTAAGAGTTAAAATATGTGCTGTATTTTCCTGGCCAGTCTGCTCCCTCGCTGTATAAACCTCGATATGTGGTGTCCATATGGTTTTACTTTAATAACCCTATTATGGCTGTAGCATATTCTGCAGGAGGTGTTCAGTTATCCGTTATTACTACTACTGCTTGCTTTACCTGTATTTCTGCCAGAAGTAACTGTAATCTACCAAACAAATAGCTAAATCACTATAGAGATCAAAATATTGGAGATCCAGGGACACTGGACTACAAATCCAGCTAAAAAGATCCATAAACTGTCTATAAATAACATCCTATCAGCAATACACATGTGGCTAGTCAGAAGTAGATATAAGTACATAGATTGTTCTTACATGCATTGTAAACTGTGAGAAGCTGCAAACTAATCTCTGTGCAGTTCACAGGCAGGGAAAGCTATATCTAGATATACAGAGGCTGTGAAGATAGACTTCTGGTTTCTAAAGACGGACCATCCCTAGTAACAGGGAGTAAAGAACAAATTAGGAAGAAGAGAGACAGTGGGACAGTTTAACATATTGGAGGACCAAGTGCACCAGTTTCATAAGTGAGCCCCTTATTCCCACCGCTTAGTCACACCTCCCTACTTTCAGAGGACACAAAGAAAGATTACATAGTATACCACAGCAAATTTTATGTGCCCCAAACCCTGCCCATTCTTATTATGTCCCTTTGTGCCCTAAAACAGTTATAGTGCCCTTCACTTTATAGTTTTATACAGTACCAATGCCACCACCATGTAGTATAATGTCTCTTAAGTGGCCTGCCCAAATTATAAAGCCTCCTAAGTGGCCTCAACACAGTATAATGCCCCCTCAGTGGCCCCCACATAGTGTAATGCCCCTTAGTGGACTCATACAATGTAATAACCCTCACATGCCCATCACATAGTCAACAATGGCCCATCATATAGTCACATACTTCCTCAAGATGTAGATAGAGCTGAATATGGACCTACTGCTCAGGACAGCAGGACTGTTCCGAATGGGCCCCGCACAAAGAATGCCGAGTGAAAAGTGCTGCTTTCTCTACGCATGATTCGAGTGGACACTGAGCAGAAACCACACGGACCCCATTATAGTCTATGGGGTCTGTGTGGTTTCTTAGCTAACCACTTATAGTGCATATAGGTTTCCGTTCAGGGGGTTCCCATGTGAGCTCCCCAAACGGAATAGCAAACACAGATGTGAACTGGGCTTGAGCTGTACTACCACATGTAGTACATTGACCAGAGTGGTCGTTATTCTGGAAGAATACTGCCAGTGCTATTTCTTTCTACACTTATACAATAGAAGTAATAATAAGTATTAATAAGAAGTGACTGTGAGAACTTAGCAGCATTGGGCAAATGGACAGGTTGTCTTATAAGATGAGGTGGAGGATGACAGATGGTGATGGGGGTTGTTTCTGTGTTTGACAAGCATAATATATAACCACATTTGTTCCAGTCAACGTAGATTGATGGTCGGAGCAGGTCTTCATGATTTGTGAGTCATATCATTAGTATGCAAACGTAAGGCGCTGCTTCGGCCTCCTGCATCCTAGCTGAGATCCTGTTTGTTAGAATGTCAGCCTACGGTGTCCTGGGATCCATCAGTCAGCAGACCTAACTCTTCAGGGTTATTATTTGCATTCATGCTTGAGGCTTGTTCTTCCATATGTCTTCGATATGCTTTCTAGCCAGAAAGTTAAAAATTGCATCTTCTTCTTCGAACCTTTTTATGTGACATGTTCTGGATCAAATTCCCACGCGTTTTTGCCACTTGTTGGTGAGGACATGACTTGAAGGAGTTTTCCAGGACTTTGTTTTTCATGACTAATCCTTGGCATATGTCACCAATATCAGATCAGTGTGGGTTCAAATTCTGGCGCGTGCCATTCAGACGATCAAAGGGATCACGGCACATTAGTACAGGCACTGGTCTGTATATTGGGGTATATTTATCAATAGAAGTCTGACACTTTTCTGTTTACATTTACGCCAAAATTTAAGGTGGACAGCATTTACGAACAGTGTGTACCAGAAGAGAAGAATCCAACCATCTTAAAATTGAAAAATGAGCTACAGAATGGACGTGGTTTAGAAATGTCTAACTCTACGACACATTT
This sequence comes from Leptodactylus fuscus, assembly GCF_031893055.1. NCBI lineage: Eukaryota > Metazoa > Chordata > Amphibia > Anura > Leptodactylidae > Leptodactylus > Leptodactylus fuscus. The sequence goes on along the minus strand of NC_134271.1, from coordinate 116,261,927 downwards.
TTCAAACCCGAAAAGAACGAATATCATGTGGATTTTCTTGTGCAAAGTATATCAAGTTTAAAATGGTGTAAACTTATGAATTTACACCAATTTACTTTGTGCGCCGTAAATCCCTGCCATGTGCCACATATTTGTTTCCTCAGTAAGTGAGAGATGATTTGTGTCTGCTTATTTTGTGCCAAAAATTGTAGAATTTTTGATCAGTGTGCCAAATATTTGTTCCTTACAGCCTGCAAGTTAAGTTTTTTTTTGCTACGTGTTTTGTGCCAAATATTTTGTCCACATATTTTGCGCCAGATATTTGTCTCGTAGAAAAGCTCAACACTTACTTGGATGGTATTTGAGTCAGAATTTTTATTACTTCTAGAAACATTCCATATTTATGAAGCTCCGTATGACAGATTCATAAATAGGTCTAAACTACGAACAGGATTTGCGCCTTAAAGAGGACCTTTCATCAGTTGGGGCACATGCAGATTTATGTGACCCAGGTGAAGAGCTATCGCTGCCGGTACCATAGCTCTTCAATGTCAGAAGGGTGTTCCTGACAGTCAGTCAGGAACTCCCTATCTCACAGCAGCACCTATAGCGCTGTACTTTGAAACCGGGGAGGAACGCCCCCTAGTAGTCGTCTATGGATGAGTACTATCAGGAGGGAAGGGAGGCGTTCCTTCCCACTCACACAGTAGGCGCTGCTGTGAAGAAGGGCATTCCTGACTGACTGTCAGGAACGCCCTTCTGACGGTGAAGATACCAGCAACGATAGCTCTCCACTTGGGTCACAGATCGTGAAAGCCGACAGTGCGCTGAATTCAGCGCACAGTCGGCTGTCCGTCGGTATACAAAACCGCATGTGCCCCAACTCATGAAAGGTCCTCTTTAAGTGTGAAGTTCGTCAGTATTGAGAAATCCGCGCATTGGGTAGTGGTTGTCAATGATACGGCATATCTTCCCCACTCAAGTGAATGTAGAAACGTTTCATTGTGGTATTTTCAAGTGCTTCATGTGAGATATGGTATTCCATATTTCAGTAAAGCCCTGTTCATATCACATTGGAATCAATCTATAAATTCTTATAAAATCCTTCTGTAAAATGTATAAATAGCAGTTTAAAAAAAAAAATTGAAAGAAAATTCAACAGGAAAAGCAGTTCTATTTCTGAAATAAAGGGCTCAAAGCACGCATTTGGCAGCATCTTTAAAGAAGTTGTTGGGACTTTATCTGGTACTGATCTTGTCTTGATCCGCTAACATGTGCATGTACATTTGCAATATCCAACCATGGTAAATAGTGGTGTTGTGTATAGAAAAAACAGACCCAGGTATCCCTGTGTCTGACAGTGCCCGGTCTACTGAATATAGGGGATCTGCAGTGCTCCTGTTCCGTCGGGAAGGGGTTAATAGCAGCACTGCAGATACCCAATATTCAGCCAGACTGAATTACAAGTGGGGGGGGGGAACAGTCCTCAAGCTCAGGGAAGGGGCAGACAGACAACCAAAACACCCCCTCCCCTTTCCCAGCACCCAGCAACTACTGCACCCAAAAACTCCGACCATTTTAATTTTTGAAATTTTCCAGTAGCTGCTGAATCCCCCCCCCTCCCCCTCCCCCTCGGCTTATACAGCTTTGCATCCTAGCTCAACCAAGTGTCTATTGACCTGAGCTTAGTGCATCATGGATCAGTATGATACACTAGATTCGGGTCAGTAGATAAGTACTAAAACCCCAATCAGCAAGTTACCTCAAATCGTGCGGATAGTGGGTAACTTGCTGTAGATGAGCAACTCCTTTAAGCGAATCTGGTAGGACGGAACACATGTATGTAAATAGGTTCATCCATTATATAGGATCTTCTGCTGCTCTCACAGTCCATAGCAGATGTCTTCTGACTCTGAATATGGACATTCAGATTACCAACCTATAACATCACTCATGTCAGTGTTGGGTACACCCAGGGGTGAACCTGGGCTTTCTGCCGCCTGAAGTGGCGTTAGAAAGCCCCTCCGCCCCGAGGAGGGGCGGAGCTGAGGGGCGGGGTCACAAGAAAGGGGTGTGGCAGAGCAGAAGGGGCGGGGTCGATCAGAAAGGGGGCGTGTCAGAGCGGAGCGCGCAGTGTTCGCAGGCAGGGAGAGGACCTGCTCTCTGCCTGAGTGTGAGGGGCAGCTGCTGGAGCAGCGCTGCGTCCAGCAGGGCTGCCCCAATACACCGCTCGCTTCCTGTGTCGGGTTGCAGACACGGTGACGCTAAGCCAGTCCAGGACAGCTTGTCCTGGACTGGCTTAGGTCAGCAAAAATGCCGCCCTCCCCCAGGGCCCCGGCATATTGCCGCCTGAAGCGGTCGCTTCAGGTCGCCTCATGGGAGGTGCGGCGCTGGGTACATTGTATATCCAAATGCTGTCCTTTACACTTGCTGATAGTGGTTGTAATTTGTGGGCAGTATTGAAGTGTGTGCAGCCCGATGACGTCACTGGTGACTTCCATGTATTCTCAGGCCACTTCTCGTCCTAGCCCATAACATTAAATTTTGAGGTGAGATAATTTGCTTTTTGACTGATTCTCCTAAAGGACCAAAATAGTAGAATCGCCCAGGTCCCCTTATTCCACACAGGATCTTATAAATTTAAGTGACTGGTGCCGTCTCCTGCCAACTTCACATCTCAGGCTAAGAAACCTGCACTTTTCCCCAGTAGCATCAAAATGGTTCTATTTTTCCTGGCTCGTAAATGTTGAAGCTGGCTTCTTGATTTGAAGGAAATTTTCAGGGTTTGCCAATAGAAATAGGCAAGTATTACTTATTTTACGCTTTTTAAAGCGCTGAATAGATGCCTTTACCTTTGGGTTTTAATACAAGTATTTTCATTTTTTGTGTTTATTTCTCCTGTGAGGGCCTTAAATAGAACTCAGCTGAAGGATGTGTAACTCAGTTGTTCGGAGAGAAGGATTGTATAATAATCATGGCTGGAGTATCCAGATGAAAGCATGCAAATGGAAGAAAATGGGATTCCCAAACTATTACACAAAATATTCTATTGTATTGTATTGCTGTTTTTGTATTTTATTTTGTGCCGTAATGATTTATGTGGTTCTACTGAAGCTTGAAGATGACATACCTTTGTGCAGTATATTTTTTATGTAGATTGTGAGCCCCATATAGGGCTCACAATGTACATTTTCCCTATCAGTATGTCTTTAATGTATGGAATAAATCCACGCAAACACAGGGAGAACATACAAACTCCTTGCAGATTTTTTTTTTTTTTTTTTTTTTTTTAAATGTAGATTGTGAGTCCCCCATAGAGCTCACAATGTACATTTTTCCCTATCAGTATGTTTTTGAAATTTGGGATGGAAACATACAAACTCCTTGCAGATGGTTTTATGCCCTTGGCGGGATTTGAACACCAGGACTCCAGCGCTGCAAGGCTGCAGTGCTAACCACTGAGCCACCGAGTGGCCCCCTCTCCTTGCAGATTTTGTCCTTGGCAGGATTCAAATCCAGGACACCAGCGCTGCAAGGCTGCAGTGCTAACCACTGAGTCACCATGTTGCCCCCCACCTTGTGCAGTGTCTTCTGTTCATAATGTTCCTTTCCGATATAGTGTTTGGTCAGTGGTATTGCTAACTTTGACCAGAAAATTACCTGTTTCTTTTTTAAACCAATTTTTTAAGAATCTTTGTTGATTTTTTTAATATATTTTTAAATTTTCCATATCACTATATTAAACAAAAAAAATTAAGCAGGGCCGTGGCGATGGAGTTATGGAGTCAAAAAGCTTCCGGCATCAAAATAAAATGATCAAGTATTTCTATTTATTTTATACATTTGACATAAATGTCAGCCATTAATACATTCCCGACATCCGCCATACTATTACGGTTGTGTCATATTACATCGTATTATGATGTTGTGTCTTTAAGTATGGCGGCCAATAAGGAGCTGCGCTAGCCAGTCTGCAATAGAAGTATAAGGATTTTACTATACATTACAATGAGGTAGCACTGCAATATATGTTATTAGTAATCAGAAATCCCTGGGTTTCAAATAAAAGTTAAAAAAAAAGTGAAAAATAGTAACATTTTTGTTTAACTCACCCACGTTTCCCTCGATCAGATATAAATTAATTAATTAATTAATTAATTAATTAATTAATTAATAAAGTTGAGCACACATAAATGTCTGAAAACCCCTGGTCTATTATTCGCCATACAGAGAAAAGAAAATCAAAAGAGGGTTTTTTTTGCTGTTTCGCTATATCATAAACATTTTAATAAAAAGGGTTAAAAAACAATAGGCATTCCCCAGAATGGTATAAATAAAAAGTACATCTACCCCCTCCAAAAAAAAAAGCTTTATATAGCCATGTGACAAGACATGTTGTCTTGGCTGCACAATGAAAACCGTAAAAACGAAACCCATAAGAAAGTCGCATGAATGCAGTTTTTCTCTAATTACAGCCCATTCTGAATATGTTTTGCAAAAATGAAGCTCTCACACAGCTCTGCGAACGGAAAAATAAAAATAAGTTCTGCCTTTTGGAAAGCTTTGAGTGAAAAATGAAAACGGAAAAATGGCTACAAAGTTGTGCAGAGCAAGAATAGAAGAATCAGAGCGGCCTACCATTTACACAGACCTGAAACAAAGTACTAATGTCTGTCATTTTCACTCTGGCTACTAAGCCTAATAATAGACTGCTACTTGCCAATTCTGTTGGGGTTTTCCTTGCAGCAGTCACCTCTTTTGCATCACAAGACAAGTCTGAGTGTATTACAATAAAGAATGACCCCTCTGTAGATAACATATTGACAGATCATTGCATCTCTTTTTGGCAATACATGATGTCACAGCTTATGTCCTCCCACCGAGAATATCTAGAAAGCTCTCCCATAGACCTCAATAACTTCAGTCCAGACTATTCTGCCTTTGGCCATGAACTTACTGTTAACAGGGCAGAGGAAAAGCCCAGACAAAATGGCAGGATATGCTTTAAAATACCAGAGAGAAGCTTAAAAATAATAATAATAATAATAATAATAAATTTTATTTCTATAGCGCCAACATATTCCGCAGCGCTGTACAATATGTAGGGTTCAAATACAGACAGATACATAACAAAGAACGTAATTTCACACAATGGGACTGAGGGCCCTGCTCGCAAGAGCTTACAATCTATGAGCTTACAGACAATTGGTCCCTTTGCGACACATATTATGTTTAATATAACATATTCTAATGGACTCGACTACCCGGGGTATCCCTTAGTGACACTGGCTCTTCAGTGCTGTGCCTGTGCTTTTAGCTATGCTACCTTGTTATAGTTTGATCTACTGTCTTTGTTATGTAGGCTTTTTTTCTTTTTGTATGCTCCCGAAAAATTTTAATAAAACAAATACAGTCCTATGAAAAAGTTTGGGCACCCCTATTTATCTTAATCATTTTTAGTTATAAATATTTTGGTGTTTGCAGCAGCCATTTCAGTTTGATATATCTAATAACTGATGGACACAGTAATATTTCAGGATTGAAATGAGGTTTATTGTACTAACAGAAAATGTGCAATATGCATTAAACCAAAATTTGACCGGTGCAAAAGTATGAGCACCTCAACAGAAAAGTGACATTAATATTTAGTACATCCTCCTTTTGCAAAGATAACAGCCTCTAGTCGCTTCCTGTAGCTTTTAATCAGTTCCTGGATCCTGGATAAAGGTATTTTGGACAAACAATTCAAGTTCAGTTAAGTTAGATGGTCGCCGAGCATGGACAGCCCGCTTCAAATCATCCCACAGATGTTCAATGATATTCAGGTCTGGGGACTGGGATGGCCATTCCAGAACATTGTAATTGTTCCTCTGCATGAATGCCTGAGGATTTGGAGCGGTGTTTTGGATCATTGTCTTGCTGAAATATCCATCCCCGGCGTAACTTCAACTTCGTCACTGATTCTTGAACATTATTCTCAAGAATCTGCTGATACTGAGTCGAATCCATGCGACTCTCAACTTTAACAAGATTCCCGGTGCCGGCATTGGCCACACAGCCCCAAAGCATGATGGAACCTCCACCAAATTTTACAGTGGGTAGCAAGTGTTTTTCTTGGAATGCTGTTTCTTTTTGGACGCCATGCATAACGCCTTTTTTTATAACCAAACAACTCAATCTTTGTTTCCAAAATGAAGCTGGCTTGTCCTAATGTGCTTTTGCATACCTCAGGTGACTCTGTTTGTGGCGTACGTGCAGAAACGGCTTCTTTCTCATTACTCTCCCATACAGCTTCTCCTTGTGCAAAGTGCGCTGTATAGTTGACCGATGCACAGTGACACCATCTGCAGCAAGATGATGCTGCAGCTCTTTGGAGGTGGTCTGTGGATTGTCCTTGACTGTTCTCACCATTCTTCTTCTCTGCCTTTCTGATATTTTTCTTGGCCTGCCACTTCTGGGCTTAACAAGAACTGTCCCTGTGGTCTTCCATTTCCTTACTATGTTCCTCACAGTGGAAACTGACAGGTTAAATCTCTGAGACAACGTTTTGTATCCTTCCCCTGAACAACTATGTTGAACAATCTTTGTTTTCAGATCATTTGAGAGCGGGCTGTCCATGTTCGGCGACCATCAAACTTAACTGAACTTGAATTGTTTTGTAGAAAGAAATGGTCCAAAATACCTTCATCCAGGATCCAGGAACTGATTAAAAGCTACAGGAAGCAACTAGAGGCTGTTATCTTTGCAAAAGGAGGATGTACTAAATATTAATGTCACTTTTCTGTTGAGGTGCCCATACTTTTGCACCGGTCAAATTTTGGTTTAATGCATATTGCACATTTTCTGTTAGTACAATAAACCTCATTTCAATCCTGAAATATTACTGTGTCCATCAGTTATTAGATATATCAAACTGAAATGGCTGTTGCAAACACCAAAATATTTAGAACTAAAAATGATTAAGATTAATAGGGGTGCCCAAACTTTTTCATAGGACTGTATTTGGAAGAAAAAAAACAACGGTACTTGTTAAGTATCTGGAGCAAGGTATGAACATTGCCGCAGGTCTGATGTTATACCCCCAAGACCCTGCTGTAAGGACACATTCATAAGGTAGATTTAAAAAATTTTTTTAATACGTTTTCATTTTATTTTCCACAAATATTTCACATCTTCACATAGAAAAACCTGTGCCATATGAACAATGACTTAAATTCCCATTCAATGCAATGGGATGCAGTGCACGTACAGTTTCCGCATGGATTTCATCCTGGAGTACACTCCAAAAGCCACTTTGATAGTCCGCAGCGTGACTATAACTAGGGTGGCACTAAATTCACTAGACCAGTATCCGTCTAGTACAAGGCAGTAGGACACAGCGAGAGATGGAGCCAGACACTGGACCAAAATCAATATCAGAAGTGGCAGAGACAGGAGAAGTGGTCGGAAACAGAACCTAGTGTTAATATGGACGCCAAAACCTAAATTAGAACACAAACCACCGCAGGACGGAGGCACTAAAGAGTGCTGACACACCACACCCTCTGGTAAGGATTAATGGTTTACTGGCTCTGACAATATCGAGCATCGCCCACTGCTATGGAGCCCAAATGACGGTGCGGAAGCGACTACGTGCTGAGCTGTTGTGAAGCAAACCTAATATAATCATTTACCAAAAGTATCTGCCCAAATTTACAGAAATTCTGGTGCCTTAGTACTGGAACCAACCTTGTGGAGTTTGTACAATATCATGGAAAATATTCCCACATCCCAAAACTGGTACCGTAGCTTTATTCGCCTGTATCCATTGGATTTTAAGTCATGAAAAACCGTTCTTTGCTGCCTACAAAGTGTTAAAGTGGTTTAGAGGATTTACAAAACAATTTGCCACGAACAGTGAGTGAGATTAGAAAAACAAAAAATTTACGGTATACTCCCTTGCTACTGTGATTTCTACGAGAAGCAATGACGTCACATCCATCATCGAAAGTCAACAAGCCCTTAAAGGGGTTGTCCAGTTATGGATACTTATTCCTTATCCACAGGACAGGGGATAAATGTTTGATCACTGTGGTCCCGATTGATGGGTCTCTTAGTGATCAGAAGGATAGGAAAGTGAAAGTCCCCCTAATGCTTGGTTCACATCTACGTTGGTATTCCATTTGGGGGAGTGCGCATGGGGACGCCCCGAACAGAATACCAAACGCAATTGCAGGTGCTATGCAGTAAAAGCACACGGACCCCATAACTATAATGTGCTTGTCGCGCGCTGCCCACACGAATCATGTGGACAGGAAAGTAAATTGTTAACTACTTTCCTGTCCGCATGATCCCTGACGGCAAGCACATGGACCCCATTATAGTCTTTGGGGTCCATGTGCTTTCACTGGCACACCGCTTGCAGTTGCGTTCGGTATTCCATTCGGGGGATCCTCATGCGGACTCTCCTGGACGGAATACCAACGCAGATGTGAACAAGGCCTAAGACCTTGTGAATGGAGCGCCAGTGTGCTTGTGTGACGTGTACTACATATACTTTTATTTCAGTTTTGGTTCTCCTGATCACTGGGGGACACGACAATTGGACCCCCCCCCCCAGAGATTGGACACTTATTGCCTGTTCTGTGAATAGAAGAAAAGTGCCTATAGTGGGACAACCCCTTTAAGAACACACAGATATTTTTTTTTTATATTATCACTTTTTCCACTCTGTTTTCCAAAAGACATACGTTTTCTACTTTTCTGTTCATAAAGGGCTTATTTTTTGTGGGACAAATTCTACTTTGCATTGTCACCTTTTAATATTCCATAGAATGTACTGGGTAGCTGGAAGAAAATCAGAATTGGTTGGAATTGGTAGAAAATTACAATTGTGTCATTTTTGTATTGACGTCATACATACATATTTCAGTATATTGAAGGATTTGTGTACTAAACATTTACTAATGACAGACCTGGGAGCCTTCAGTAGGCTCTCGGCAGTCATACCAACAGATCCCCATTTCGGCGGGCTGTGATGCCATCCAGATTGGCGCTGCACTGTTTATGTGCCTTGGCTGCAATTGACTAAGGCATCTAAAGGGTTAACAGCAGCAATTGGCGCCGTCACCTGTTAGGTGTCTTTGGGTTTCTGAGCCCTCTCCATACATACTCCACCACATCATGGCATAATAATGTATTGTGAGTTGCAAAGGAGCTTCAATGTAGAGTAGATGAATATACTGTAGTTATTATTATTACTTTTAGTTTTATCCCAATCCCTGTACTTGGCCAATTTGTTGTAAATTTTGCAAAATGAATCATGTAAGGGCTCGTTCACATCTGCGTCCAGGTGTCCGTTCTGCAGGTTTCCATTTCCTGCATAAAACAGAGCAGGAGACGGAAACCTGCAGGAGTCTTTCTCACCCATTCATTTGAATGGGTGAGAAAGATGTCCGGCCATGAGCGTTTTGCGCTCTCTGCCGCAAAACCGGGTTTTTAAATCCGGACACAGAGTCGGACATGCAGTACTCTGTGTCCGGATTAAAAAATCCGGTTTCGCGGCGGAGAGCATAAAACGCTCACTGTTGCTCACGGCCGGACCCAGTCTGTGCTTTCCGTCTTCTGGCATACAGAAGACGGAAAGCACAGAACGGAGAGTAGAACGCAGGTGTGAACCTAGCGTAAGATAGAATCTCACATTGCCTGTCTACCGGTTTTGTCAACCAGTGACAATGAATAACCAATGGTGTTTTGTGTTTGAGTAGCTCCTTATTGTCCCTTTACTGGGGACATGTCCAATCGTTTGTTCCCATAGACTTGCTCTCCCCATTGATTCTAAATTGCATACCTTGGTTATCTCTGGGTGAAGAGCTGGCTAATCACAATTCCTCTATCGCCAACTACAGGAAGAATCTAGTATTACATACCGACCATTCAAATCAATAGCACTCCATTTATACACTACAGGACCTTGTGGTCTCCCATAAGGTCTTTTACTCACATCGAGGTGAATAGGGCGTGGATTGTATGTGTGCATTAATGGAATGGATCCCCATTATAATGTATATTAATAATTCATCCAATTTCCGTTTTTGGTTGCAGTTTCCCACCTCTAAGGCTCTTGAACAATACAGTCTGGTCTGGTTTTTCTCTTAGAAACACTTTAGTAGTATCAAGTAGACTCTGATATTAATTCTGTTTACAAGTTTTACTTCTCATTTTGTAGTAGGGAAACCCTCTGGGTTGGGATCTGGCACAGTCAAAACCTTAGTACGTAAGATCATTTGTCTGCCCGGCTTCCATCACACCTTTCACAGACATCTCAAGTACACTGTGTTTTAAGATATTTTATCATATGGATTAAAAAAAATTAAAGGATTATGCAACAAAAGAAACCTAACCCTTCCGCGCTGATGACAAAATCTGAATAAAACAGCAAACCCAGAGCGAAACCTTATCCAGCCACCAGCCATGGTTCTGTTGTGCTACTTTCTGGAGAGCTGTCCCTTATTATTCTTCTTATTCAGCCATCAGCTTTATGAATTTCCATCTTCTCACTTGCAGACTTGCCATAAAACACAAGTTATTGTACAGAACCTTGGAAGTGGTTTATTAAACACAAGGCGTCTTTTTGCTTTCTTAGTATCGGTTTAGTTCTCCCAGCCAGAAATGAGATCTTAAAGAGACGCTAAACCTCAAATGGATTGAGAAGATAAAGCACTTATCCATATGTTCAATTTAGTTAATAAAAAGTCAATAAACAAAGCGAGCAAATAGAAATTATATCCCTTTGATTCCCTATCTTCTTTAAGTGCTTACAAGTTACCAGGGCTTAAAGGGGTTTTCCAGCTCATATATTGATGACCTATCCAAAGGATTGGTGGGGGAAGGGGGGTCCAACACTCAGGACCCCATGGATTGGTGGCGGAGGTCCAACACTCAGGACCCTATCGATCAGTTGTTTGAGAGACCTCAGTATTTGGGTGAGTGTTATGTCTTAAGCCCAGGACCATAAATTGTATAGAAGCTCGGCTTCAAATATCTGACCAGCGGGAGTTCCGAATCATGAAATCCCCTTTAAAGTATATACCATTTGAGGTTTTCCAACCAATGTAATATCTGAGATGAAGAGATGCCCCTTCTATCTGGGTGTTAGAGCGATCATTGTGCATGGGTCCTATTCTAATAAATGGGATATATGCACAATACTACCACTTCGTTGTCCTAATGTCAAACATGGGTGGAAGAGCTGCAGTGGTTGGAATATGCTTGTGGTATCAGGAGAAGGAGAGGGCAGTAAATTGATGGCTGATCATCCGTAAAAAACAAAAAGATTGGGCATGGAAATTCAACACGTTCAATCGTTCGTTTCCCTGTAAACATCTGTCGAGGGAGAGTCAGAAGGCCACCATACCCAAAGATAATTGAACGGTCCTGCTGAAAGCCCTGGATTCAGCCAACTTTTCTCTTTTTTGTGTATGGGGCCTTTATGCATTAGTGGGAGACCATATGGTGGCACATGTCACACCGTACACATGATATTCACCTCTGCTTCAGTGTATGAGCGCTAAAATAAATCATGGCTGTCTTGGGTTAAACTCCTTGCAAATGGTTGTCAATGGGGGAACAGGTTTTTATAGCTTTTTAGATATGATGAATCACATGGCACTCATGAAATGAAGAGTTTCTTGACACTCCACCACCATCATAACGCATGATTCACACCTGGGTTCGAGTTTCGGTTCGGGGTCCTCAAACTTTTTAAACAGAGGGCCAGTTCACTGTCCCTCAGACCATTGGAGGGCCAAAATATAATTTTTATAAAAATTTAAGAATATACACTCCACAGTAGCTCCCCCCACAGTATTATACATTCCACAGCAGACCCCCCCACAGTATCATATGCTCCACAGTACGCCACCCCCAACACAGTATTATATGTTCCTCAGTATGCGTCCCCCACACAGTATTATCTGCTCCTCAGTACGCCCCCGCACAGTATTATATGCTCCTCGGTACGCCCCCCCACACACACACACACAGTATTATCTGCTCCTCAGTATGCCCCCGCACTGTATTATATGCTCCTCGGTACGCCCCCCCCCACACACACACAGTATTATCTGCTCCTCAGTATGCCCTCGCATAGTATCATATGCTCCTCAGTACACTCCCCCCCACACTGTATTATATGCTCCTCAGTACACCCTCACACAGTATTATATGATTTTCAGTACGCCTCTCCCCCACACACAGTATTATATGCTCCTCAGTATGCACCTCCCCCCACACACACTGTGTTATACTTACCCATGAAGAGCGGCCGGGCGTCCTCCTTCACGCGGACCGTGGCCTACACTGACAGCTTTCAGTTGTGCATTTGCACATACAACTGCAAGCAGCGATGGCTCACTAGCAGGGAATCCTGTACCAGATTCCCCTTTAGTGGGCTATCCGGGTGATGGTGCGCCCATGCTGGTGGGCTAGAAAAATGTCCAAATGGCCATAGTTTTAGGACGCCTGCCATAGACTATAATGTGATCCACCCAATTTCTACCCAAAATGGGCAGAAAACTGTAGAAAGAAAAGTCCTGCAAGCAGGTTTCGCGGATTTGGAAACCCTGCACATAGATGAGGTGCAGGTGTGAACCTAGCCTAACATTACAATACTCGTATAGCTTATATCTAACCCAACTCCTCACAATGACAAGATAACCTCTGCTCTACACATTCAGTCCTATGGTATACATTGCAAGATGTGACTGAATTCTTACCCTGGTTTTTCAGACTTACTACCCTCGTCCTCATGAAGACGTCATCTTCCCCCTCATGACCTTTGCCATTTGTGTGCTACTGGAAGACATAGCCTTACGCTGGCTTGTAAGTGCTACATTGTAGTTTACATTGTAATTTAATTTACATTGTAACCTCTGGAAGAACCAGGTAAAAGATTTGCTAGAAATCCCAGCTGTGTGAGCTATGGGTCGGCCGTGCATGCCAGCGCCTGTTCTGCCGCCCTGGAAACCGTATATCTCCCATGCTTAAAAGGCATGGAAGCTTTTATGTGGAGGCAGATTAGCTATTTATATAAAATAAACATTATAAACAAAAGACGCTGCAATGTCTGACCGCTACATGACCTGAAAGAAACTTTTCTCAGCTACACCCTCAGATACTTCCCAGGTGCAACAAATTATCCTTTCTGCCTGGTGTGTGGCTCCTTGTGTGTGGCACTTGCCCTGTGGCACCCACCTGCCTGGTACACCCTAGGCAGTGGACCTGTCTATAGACCCCCTCTTCTGCATGCTCGTACACTTCTCTGTCTGACCTGCCGCATGGCACTGACTTAGGAATGCCAGGCTGTTCTCTTGGAAATCACCTGGGCATTGTCCATACAGTCCTAGCAATGCAGATGTAGCATAGTCAAGGTGGGAATGAATAGACTTAGACTTGCTTTACTCTGTTAAAAAAAAAAAAAAAAGTTCATGCCATACCTAAGGTTTTTGCTCTAAAGTAAGAATACTTTCAGAAATAGAAGTGTTAATAGTTTTAGTCAACAGACGGTCAATTCTGTATGGCCGTCCTTTGGAAGAGGAGACCTGGAGGTGATGATATATCCCCCATATATCAACATCATCCAGTCCGTCTACGACTACATTAGGAGACAGGATTGGAGCATGTCTTCATCCTTAGAAGATCTGTGTAACGTCTCTGCCTGTTCGGGTCTCTGCGCCATCCTCCGCTCGCACGCTGAGGCACAGGAGGTGTGTCCAGTTTGATTAGTTGCTTAGTGTTTTTCATTGCAATGTGAACACTGCTCTATCTCTGTAAATTAATTTTCACCACTCCCATCTCCTGCACCTTGTGTCTCTCTGTTCATTTAATGGTTAATTCTAGTATTGCCTTTGTGATTGACAGCCTGTCTTCCAATCAAGTCTAGGGCGGATCCTGGGCTCTCTATATACAGGCCATCAGCCCACATAGGCTTGCTTGCTATTGAGACTCTGTCCTTAGACCTTGTCCCTGCTAGCTCCTCTGTCTGCTACTATTGTATTACTACCTCTGACGTTCCCTATTGACTACTCTCTTGGATTTTGTTTCTGTACTGCATTGTTTGACTGTTACTGTACCCTTGGCTATCTGACCTCCCTTTGTTGTTGATTGTCTTGACTGCGTTTTGTGTTGTTACACACATATATATATATATAGGAAGGGCTTTGTCGACCAGTTGTCCTCTGCCACCTACATCAGTGAGGCAAGCAGGTAGGGGCAGCGGTGGGTTCAGCTTAGGGCTCACTGTCATGTTGCGCCCCTCCCCCCAGGGTTTTCCAGCAGCTACTGGGGAATTGCTCTTCTAGCAATTCCCTTGCAATCTGTGCCTAGTTCTCCAAGGTGTCAATTTCTTCAAAAGCTGTCTGCAGATATACCTAGAAGAATTGATGGAAGGCAAAGAGGGGGGGGGGGGGGGGGGTCACAGCAAATATTGATGGGATTTAGATTTCTCTTTAATTGACAAAAATAAACTATTAACACTTCTATTTTTGCAGTATTTTTCTAGACATGCATAACATTTTATTAACAGTGCGTGGTATAGATATATGTATGTATATATAGATGTATGTATATATAGATATGTATATGTTTAAATCAATAGTGTAATCTAATCCTAAATAAATGAAAAGTCTTAGGGTAGCTATAATGGTCGAACCCATCAGGTTCATCAGTATGGGGTCTCAATGCTCACCCAATGGTTGATGGCTTACATGCCTGATCCCTTGTTATCATGGGAGATACGTCAGTGCCAGAGATGCCTTGTAGTGGATTATTCCTATTCCCCTATTGTGTACAGGGGCATGCTCAGCGGTGCATATACTGCATTAATATGGGGGCTCAGGAGGAATAGCTGTTGACCAAATAACCATTTATCAAACAGCTCAGTGGCATTGTTGTATGATGAGCCATTTCTCTGTTAGTTCTGCAAGAAGTTTATGAATAAATTGGCATGTGGGTGTTACCAGTTGGGCACGTGTCCCCATTCAATCTGATACTATCCTATCAATGTTGGCAGTGCAAGACTCTTAGTTTTCAATATACTTATAAATGACCTGGGGGAGTAACAGAGGAACGTCACAATGCAGAATTTTGGGAGAAGATGCTTCTGTATTGTTATTTCATTCCAAGTATTCACTAAACCAGACATGACGGGAGAGGATGCAGCCAAGTCTACATGTGCCGTCCCTGTCATGTCTTACATCTGTTACAATGTTGATAACATACATTTATTCACGCTCTATAAAAGCTGATGACAGCTGATACATTTCTTCATCAGTTTATCATTACGTCTCATGAAACTTAGAATACTTGCCAATTTGAGAAATGTGTTGATAGTAAATGTCAAAATGCTTTTTAACACAATTTTATGGGCTGTTTTTTAGATATGTATACAACTCTGTAGAGGGGATTTTTAAAAAATAATTTTTATTATCAAGACATAGTGAGACAAGAGCAGAGAGTACAATCAACTTAACCATTATATACGTAGTATCACCAACCCTCTCTTATAAGGAGAACATCCATTTGCTCCTCCTCATATAAACCGAAAAGAAACAAAAAGCCAAAATAAATCATGAAGAATAGAAATAAAATATATAATTATATAAATTTTTAAAGAAAGGAATACAAAGTAGACAACATGTCCAGATTGTAGATTTCTAATACCTGAACACCGTACTAAATCTTATACATCGTTACATGTTGACAACACATCATTTGGTATTGTTAGTAAATGAATGTCCATCATCCGTTCTATAGGAATAATTAACAATCTGCAATACCAATTACATCCAGTATGTGGCGCCAGACACCCATTGATTAACATGGAGACGTATTAACATGCCATCCTATTCGTCTCCAATAAGAAGACATACTTTCTTGACTGTTCTTACATAACTACTCCCAGACCGCACTGTAGTAAAAATAAAATAGAAAACATTTACCTACCCAGAACTTTCCTCTCCGGCATCATCATTTATGGCAGCCGGCAGGAGGAGAAGTGTTTGTGCCACTGTATCAGTATGTCTTCTGTCTGCAGTGTGATGCTAGAGCGTGGATTAGATGGGTGTAAGGTCGGCACCCCATTCTGTGATATTACTCCTATACCCAAACCCCCAGTCATTGCACTGTATGTTCCCCTTATCACAAGGAACACACAGTCAGATCTGTTGTAGAGTAGGCTTTACTGAGCAGATTGTATATACTTTTTTTGAGAAAAGTAGGAAATTTCTGTATATTTTGATTCCTGGTTTAGGAATCCAGTAATGGCCTCCCCCTTCGTCCTTATGGACATGTAGTCACTAAGGCTGTGTTCACACCTGTGCCTGTGTCTCTGCTGGGGATTCCTTTCCCCGTTACACTTTAAAAATGTGGAGAGAAAAGTCCTGCAAGCATTAGACTTCTCTCTCAGCACTTTTCTGCCCTTTTTGGACGGAAACCAGGCTGAAACTCGGCAGACCCCTCTATAGGCCATGGGGCCTGCGGGTTTCCAAGGGTAACTGCTTTTATAAACCCGAACACAGATGTGAACCTAGCATCATAGGACTGCTCATTGGACTCCCAAACCTGGAAGAACAAATTAAAATGAGTGACTTGGTCCGAATTTTTCCCCCCATAAAATATCTCAGTCTGCTCAGCTCCTTCCTCGCCATAACATGCTTGTAGATGCTTCTTATGGCACAGGCAGTCAAGGTTGTAGGCTTCGGGCCTATGTCAGAGCTGACTGTGCATGCCCGCGGCCACAAGAAAAATGGACGCTTACACATTAAGTAAGTGGCATGCGCAATCGGCTCTGCCCGTGGCCTACAAGTTTGACCGACTGTGCCGGAAGAAGACGCGTGAAGAGGTCATTCCTGAAGAAGATGGAGGCGGCGCTGGAGAGTTCTCTGGCAGCATTGGGGACGCCCCCGGTGCTGTTTGAGCACTGGGGCCCGCCCCCAGTGCTGCAAGAGAACTCATTTGCATACCGACAAAAACTGGGATTTCTATGGAATGGCGGCATGGAGAAGACATCTATAGGTAGGAAAATAATAGCCTCTCTTAAGGCCATTCCTACGTGTCAACCAGAAAAAACAGTGTGTTAATGGTAGAATCCCTTTAATAGATGCCACTCCACTGATTTCTGCATAGTTGGAATTTTTTTCTCTAGCCCCTACCACCACCCCAATTTTGATGCGTGGTATGTTAAGTAGGCTCTGCACTGTCAAGTGGGCGGTACCATGGAGGAGTGGAGAAAAGTGCGTGAATCAGAAGCACACAGTGTCAGCGAGCTCAAAATCATGTCCAAAGTGTATTTGCACTCATTGCTCAGAAACATGGGGGCTAGAGGAAAGTCACAACTGAGCTGGAATCAGTGGAGCAATGTCTATTGAATGATGTAAAGAACTGACGTTGGTGGAGGTGGCGAAAGGTCCTGTATAGTAGATGCATATGATGTATGATCATCGCATTACGGGTAGTTCGCATAGTGACATAGTAACATTGATCTAGATCTGTTCAGCAGATTTCCTGATAACATTAGCCATTTCTAGAGTTTTTCTTCATTTTTCTTAAATTCTTTATGTGCTGTTGAAGTCTGAACAGTAAGAATATTTCGTACATGAAATCATGACAAGCTACGGAGGTGAGATCAGTACCGTAGTTCTTCCTTGATATACAGTAGGTTACGTAAGGACATTCATGATATAGCACAAAGAGAATCTCTCACACCACACTTCACTGCATATGAACAACCTCAAGGTTTATGTGTGTGTAATCCTTTAGCTTTTTGTCCTCACTCTGTCCTACTCACACAGCTGCTGGGATTGTTACAGTGTATCCACATAGACAATACACACAAAGTACAGTGCAGCTCAAAAGGTTGTGAGCATATCTGGAAAAAAATCAAAAAATGTACATGGGATACCAAAGGTTTTAGGTGGGTGTAGAAAAAAAAAAGCAAAGTAAGAAGGATTAATAGTTTATTTTTGTCAATGAACAAAATTATGTGAATAAAGAAAAGAGAAATCTAAATCCGATCAATATTTGGTGTGACCTCCTTTTGGAGATGGAGTCCTAGCAGTGATGATATGACTCCTACAGAGCCCACAACATCACCCAGTCTGTCTGGGATTACATTAGGAGACAGAAGGATTGGAGCAAGCCTACATCCACACTAGATCTGTGCTTACTTCTCCAAGATGTTTGGAACAACCTCCCTGCATGTGCAATGTAATGTGGGATTCCTTCCTTTCCTACCTAAAACTTTTGCACAATGCTATAGATAAGGCCTCGTGCACATGAAAGCAATTTTATACAAGTATGGGTATATACATTTCAATGTAATTTTCGCAGCTGTGTGTCTGAGCTGCATTGAAGAGCTGCAGATTATGGAGCAGGTCTTATACCTGTCTGCATTTGCGGCTCAGCCCATTCAATAGACTGGATGGCTCAGTGAAAACCATGGATGACACCCAGATACCAGATCGGTGTCATCCGTGCCATTTTCACTGACACGCAGGCAGGACATCTCACATATGTTCCCTGTGTGCAAGACATATACAAGTATTGGTATACACAGTATACCACATTTTTTTGGAATGCTCTTACTATACCCTGTTGGTTGGCCAGTCACTAAACCATGTCATACAGGAACCCTTTATAGAATAATGGCGGATGTATAATTGTGTGCGTGAAATATTTTTTTTCATGATGCAATGGGCATTAGATCTGTATGGCAAAATCACAATCCAAAAGTCAGTGAACCTTTCAACATGACATGCACTTGTTCTTGCTGAGCATCTACTGTAATTCCATTATCCAATACGTAGGAGACTTCAAAGAATAAACAGTCTTTCCCCCTTTCCTGTCATACAGCCGCCATTACTCTATGAAATAATACCCAACCACCAGGGTATAGTAAGGGCATTCCAAAAAAATGTGTCCAGATGTATACTGTGTATACCGATACCTGTATATGTCGGACACACAGGGCACTGGAATTCCAGTTCATCCCAAAAGTACATATGGCTGGGGTCACTGTACAGGCCAGGTCTTCCAAAGCAAACACTTTTATTATGGACCTCACTTTGTATAGAATAATGACATTCCATGGGGTTTTGTTACAAAATTGAGAAGCACACAGCAGTCTACAATGTCATTGTGTGCATTCCTTTCAGTAGTTCTATGGGACCCAGTATAAACCATGAAACGGTTATATATCCTACATGGCACTGTGCATTCCAAGAGGAAGCCTTGTCCAGGCGTCAACCAAACATATTAATCTATGAACCAGTGTGATAGCCAAAATTCATTCTTTTGACTCCCAATTGGAGAGTGCTATAGTGATAAATAATATCAACACTTCAGATTTGGGTCTTACACCTCCATGAAAATCCAATTTATGGCTTGCAACGAGCAGCATTTATGTTGTCATTGCTTTCACGGGCTACAAGGAGCTCAGTATTGGTTGATGAATCTGATTGATAGACAGAAGACCCTCCTGTCATAGTGAGTTGAGTCTCACAGTGAAATATATAAGAGTTTTTAGGGTTCACACTATTAATGCCCTCTATGACAGTATTTATGGCCTATGCTCAACTGCATTGAACAAAGATGCAATACTCTACGCAGCCTCTAGATGATGAAGATATCGTAGTGCTCACATGAGTGTCTGAGTCCTTGCAAAGAGCTGATCGAGAATCAGACATCAAAAATGTGAACCTGAGAAAACCTATAAAATTACAATTTTATTTATGGCATATTGAAAGATGCAAGTAGCATACACAGATGTTGACAGCAGTCATGCAATAAGGTAATAGGCACATGCTTATTCTTTGCATTTTACTTTTATTTGGCACTATATTGGGGTACATATGTTTAGACTAGCTCATAGTAACATTTTTGGGGATCCAATTTAAAAAAAAAAATTAAAAGTTGTAATTTGTAGAGGTTTTTTTTGGTATTCACTCTGCATTATATGACATGACAACATTTTCTGCTCATTCTGATTATGGTGGTAACATATTTATAGCAGTTTTATTATGTGATATCAGCTTTAGGGTGAGTTCACACTGAGTATACGCCAGCTTATTCTGAACGTAAAACACATTCAGAATCAGCGGCGTATTAAGCAGTTCTCATTCATTTCTATGGGAGCCGGCATACGAGCGCTCCCCATAGAAATGAATGGGCTGCTTTTTTCACTGCGAGCAGTCCCATTGAAGTGAATGGGAAGTGCCCGCGTGTACGGCTCGGCATGAGCAGAGCTAGACGTACACGCGGGCACTTCCCATTCACTTCAATGGGAGTGCTCGTAGTGAAAAAAGCAGCCCATTCGTTTCTATGGGGAGCGCTCGTATGCCGGCTCCCATAGAAATGAATGGGAACTGCTTAATACGCCACTGATTCTGAACGTGTTTTATGTTCAGAATAAGCTGGCGTATACTCAGTGTTAAATCACCCTTACTAAAAAAAAAACAAAAAAAAAAACACCTCCATTTTGCAAAAATAAACAATTTGCCTGCAAAATCGTATTCTGACATCAATGACTTTTTTGTTGATGGAGTTATTGGAGAGCTCTTTTTTTGCAGGACAAGTTGTAGTTTGTATTGGTATCATTTTCCTGCGTCAGGTGAGGTATTATGATATGGCATAAATTACCTTGTGGTTTGGACTTGTACACACAGAGATACCTAATATCTTTTTTTTTTTGGTTACATTACTTATTTTTGATATGGGATAGAGCTTTTTTTTTTTTTTTTTTTTTTAGCTTTTATTACTTATTTTCTATACTTTAAAAAAAAAAAAAAAAATCTTAAATTTTCTTTACTGTCCCACAAGGGGACTTGAAACAGTACTTGCCTGATCCCATGTATCATATACTGCAATACTTCTGTATTTTAGTATATTGTACATTACTGCCTGTGTGTATTAGGCCGAGGCTTATTACATATCTGTTCATAGCAGCCGGTTGATTGGCCACCTGGCTGCCATGGCAACCTCTCGGAAACCCCACAGTCTCACCATGGGGGGCCCAAGGGGTGAATGAGGGGGCGCCTATCTCCTGCCCCACATGATCAGAGGGTTAATTTTCCAGAGTTGGGGCATTTTCTCTAGCAGCTATTCATGGGTCCTATCTGTATTATACAGCCAGATCCTGGAGCAGGCACAGCTCCTCTTACTATTATGGCACTGACCATTAAAGAGGAGTTGTCATTTACTTATCTGGTTTTTGGATAATTGATGATGGACATGAGGGTTACGATCAAGTCCCGACCCCTGGGTCATGTGATCCAAACCAGCATTCCGCCCACTGGGTTGCTGCGCCACCTTATCCCCCGATCTCGCATGTGCTATAGGGGGGCTGGCCTTACCGTAGTCTTCCAACCCCCATAGCACAGGTAATTAATTACCAGTGATATCAGGAAATTGGATGGAACGCTGCTTCAGATTACATGAAGATCGTGATGTGACCACAACCCCCCAATCTGTCATCAGCAAAGATGTGCTTCTACACAGTCCAGTCATATTAATGTGACCACCGCCTACTTTTTGACATCAACGTTAAATAACCATTCGCAGAAGGCACGTGTCATCAGCCATCTGGGTGCACTCATCATTACGGAAGGCACGATAGTTCAACACAAGTGTGCATCTATCCTTGCAGACCATGTTCACCCCTACATGCGAAATGATTTTCCTCAGGATGATGGCATCTACCAGCAGGACAATGCAACGTGTCATAAAGCTCGCAGTGTACGTGTGTGGTTCAAGGAGCACCAGGATGAGTTTACCGTACTCCCTTGGCCAGCAAATTCCCCGGACTTGAACCCAATCGAGAATCTGTGGGACCACCTCAATCGGGATGCTCAACCACATAACCTAGCACAGATGGCCACGGCACTGGAGTTGGCATGGCTCAACATCCCAGTGAACATCATCACAACATCCCCTCTCTTCCTGCACATCTCGCAGCGGTCCGCTCTGCCAAAGGTGCTTATTCTGGATTTTGACAGGGGTCACATTAATGTGACTGGACTGTGTATATAGATAGGGTGATACAAAGGAGAATTGGTGGCCACGCCAGTCAGGTGAGTAAAGGCAAAGTCCTATGATCAACTGATACAACCCATACTGATACAAAAACAGCTGACGTATTTCGGTAACACTAACCCTTAATCCTAGCCTGATGGGAAAGCCTCAGCACATAATACAAATGCATTTTGATACCTAACCTCTGCAAGTTTATAAAAAGTTTAATATGATCCAAGACAGGCCCACGCACATAGGTTTGTCATGGCAGTCTCTTCCCTGTGTAGTTGCGGCCAGCAGTTGTACACTGGATTCAGAGTGTGCAGTGTGTCATCACATCAGACTTGGCAGCAACTCGTACTGCATTAAAATAACAAGCTGTTTGTTCCCTGGGGAAACTCTGCTATGAGCTAACATTGCTTTCATAGGCTGTACCCGACTAGATTAAGAGGAATTAGTGAGCGTTGGCCAGGGGCCATACATTTCAGGATATTTTGAAAGATCCTGGTATCTGGTTAACAGCGTGCTGGTGACGGTGCCATCTGAGCACCTTCCATTCACCTGCTCCAGGGTGGAGATCTGGTATCTGTTTGTAAGTTGCTTAGACATCTAAAATGTTATACAAATGCAGAAGGTAAAAAAAGCACAAAAGTCAATAGTAAAAGTCAGCTAAGGCTTCAACGTGGGCTAGCCAAGAGAAAGGTGCTGAAACCTGATAAGAATTCAAAGCGAATATACTTGTCAATGTGAACGCAACATAGTCTTCATCTCAAGGGGTGCGATGAGTGCATTACGTTCCTGTTCACCTTTTATCAACCTCAAGACTAACTCTTGTTCTAGATGATGCGGTCATGCTCCAGGGAGGCCGAAATCAATCCTCAGCTTTTAAGTGTATATCTAATCTTACTTTCTCATGACGGTAATGGAAGACTGCATTGCTAAAACCAAGCTCCAGTAACATGCTTTTAAAGGGAATGTCCCTTCCGAACAACATCTTCTTAAAGGGTAGCTACATTCTGCTGATGAAACCCAAGGCAATTAGCCATAGTGGGCCATACACATATTGTAGGCTCAATGTATTTAAAGGGATCCTATCATTGGATACCCTTTTTTTCTCATTAACACGTAGGAATAGCCTTAAAGGGGTTGTCCCATCACAAGGATCCTATCTATAGGACTTTGAAAAAGGACAAAGATTTGAAACGCTTCAGTCTGACGCAATATGATTGCAATGTTTTGTACCAATTGCTTTTTTCACTAAGAGGATGTAATTCACAATAAAGAAGAAATTTTTCTACATTTAAATATCCACCACGGCTCCTTGCTGGATTTCTTTTATTGCTGAATTTTGTATACATCGCTCCGAGTCGAGGGAGTCCAATTTTCCAGGCAGAGCCTCATTGAGGATTTACAGGTGGCAAAGAATTCATTACATGGATACAGAGATTCAACTACATTTGGGCTGAGTATTAAACCCCTTTTTTTCTTGCTCATTTTTCACTAGCATACTGCTAGTTTATGTGGTTTTAAGACTTTTCCTAAATACATTGCTTTATCAAAACTGCTATCTGAGATTATTCACTTCATTGTTTACACTCTGTTTCCATAACCACGGGCCTGGTGCTGAGCTTATCTCCCTCGTCCACAAGTGACTTAGCTGCCTACTCTGGGGAAGGGGTTCGGGGGAGGGGGGCTTGAGTGCTGGGCGCAGCTCTGAGCTGTTTATGTCTCTGCCACAGACAGGTAATGGAAATCCTGCTCTCAGATACGGGAGGGGGGAGGTGAGTGCTCTGGGATTTCTGAGCTCTTTATCTTCGGCTCTTCCACTTATCAGTCGGTTTAATTGAATTTGGCTGATAAGGGCTGAGATAGGGAGTCCGTTATCTCTGTACGTATTGCAAACTGACTCAAATCCAGCTGTGCTACATCAGCTTCATACTGTGGTAATTCATTTACAACCAATCCCTCTTTACTGACTGCCAACATACTGCTATGCTATGGAGGGACCAAGCAGAGCAAGTGAAACCCCGCCCACCAATGTACTGAGGAAACCAGGAAGTGAACAGAGCACGCAGCAAGCAGGTTGGTAAACAAGCTATTTGGGAATATCCCTTTAAGAAAGGCTATTTTTCTCTTATCTTTAGATGTCTTCTCCGCACCACTGTTCAGTAGAAATCCGGGTTTTCTTTGATATGCAAATGAGTTCTCTCGCAGCACTGGGGGCGGTCCTCAGCGCTCAAACCGCACTAGTGGCGTTACCAATTCTGCGAGAGAAATCTCCAGCGACGCCTCCATCTTCTTCTGGAACGGCCTCTCCCTGCGTCTTCTTCCGTCCTGGGTTTCAATTTTCTAGGCCTCGGGCAGAGCCGACTGCGCATGCCCGGGCCACAAGAAAATTGCCTCTTATGCCAGCTTACTATGTAAGGCTATTCCTATGTGTTAGTCAGAAAAAAAGGGTATTCAATGATAAGGATCCCTTTAATGACAGCTATTCTAGAGATTTAAATACATGGTTAGGTCTACCAGAATAAGAGCCACTCTTTTTTCCCATTATAACTATCATATTCTCAAAAGCTGTTTCCCTGTTAGGATAATCCCTATAAAATTCTATTGAGCTGTTTTAGTGTCCGGTCAATGCGACATATGACCAGTAGTTTGAAGCCTTGTAAAATTTCTGACTATAAGTTTTAATAGATGCATGTATACTTATTGGGCTATCTAGTTAGGACAATTTCTCAATATTACCGTGGTTTCTCTAGAACCACCTCTTGGAGACCCCTTTTCCATACACAGTTTCCTGTGAGAGAGGTTCACTATGTTACGCATATTGGCCATCTTATTAAGGAGACCACTTTTCAATGCAGATTATGGTGGTTGTTTCAAAGTGGTTTCAGGGCATGTTCACACTGATGAATATGGAACTGATTTTGAGGCATAATTTGCCTGAAATCAGTCTCTCACTGTTTTCAGTAGGAAGCAGTGATGGACATTTCATGTTTCAGCATGCTGTAAAAACAAGCGTCTTGCTCAATCTTAACTTGAAATTCACAGGCCCCAATGCATAATCTGTAAATAGGCCTGTTATGTCTTCACCTGTTCGCACTCCTGCGCCGTCCTCTGGCCTCATTGTGCAGCGCAGGATGTGTGTGCACTCATGATTACCTGCTCCCAGACTCTTGTTATTCTGTGTTGGAACTGTTGGGGTTAACTTTTGTGTGCTTATGATTGAAAGCTTATCTTCCAATGAAGTCTGAGGCGGGTTCTGGACTTCCTTAAATTGTTCATGAGCCCACACATGGTCACTGTGTATTGTGCATTTGACCTTCCTTCCCTTGCTCTTGTATCGTATTTACTGACCTCTGCTTTTTTGGCTTTTTGACTACTCTTTTGGATTGTGATTTGGTGCTTTTCTGTTTCTCTGGTTTGAGCCTTGGCTTGCTGACTCCTCTTCTGTGTTGTCTTGTCCAGTCCTGCTCTGTGTATCACTTATTTAGTGTAGGATTTGTTGTCCAGTTGTCCCTGTCATTAGGACAGTTGCGGCAAATAGGTAGGGACATGGGATGGGCCTAGTTTTAGGGCTCACTATCACTGTCTTCCCTTTCCCTAGCAGCTATTATTGGGAATTACCTTCAGGCAATTCTAACAAGGCTCCTACCTACCTTGTGCTACCAAAAATAGTGTAATGTTCTATGTGGAAAAGGGTCCAGGGCCTGGTAGAAACCTTTGCTGCTCCACCCTCTATAGCAATGCCAATGCCTTGTTGCCTTTCTTTCTTTTCCTGATATGAGCTCACATTTTTTGCTTAGTGTAAATATTTTAGAATGACATTGAGTTTTCATCAGTTGTTACAAACCAGACTGTGGGGACAACATAGTAGCCACCAATGAAGAAAGACTAATTGAGTGACCTGGTCTTAGAAAAATACCTTCAGAAGTCTTCTTCTGACCTTGGTCTCTGCCATTCCTGGGTGCTTCCTTGACTTCTGTGATGCTTCTTACATCTCATGTCCCAGAGTAGCAGCCTCTAATAGTAGTAGGCCATGAAGAAAGTCTTGTTTAAAGGCATCCAACCAAGACATAATACCAAGGGAAGAAACAGAATCAGAACCCAAGGCCGGAGTCAGGAACGCTCAGCAATTCCATGTATGAAGCCAAGAAATAGCCTCCATCTGAATAATGTCATTGTTGAGCGCTGGTCACCACTTCAACATGACCAGATGGAGTGCTAGAGCTAGGCGAGGTAAGTCAAGGGCAGGCTTATTTTAAAAATTGCTTTAATTCATTTCTAATTTGGACAGGCAGCTCCAGCTTCACATCAATAACAAGATCAGAGCTGGGCGTCAGGGAGAAGGTCAAAGCAGGTGTCCAACAATAAACTTCTAGGACACGCAGATTCAGTATTCACAAGACAAATAAGGATGTAACATGAGCCATAAAATAAGTGACAAAACCATGATAACCCATATACACCTGCCGAGGCTTATCTATATACAGTAAATGCTATTACCACATTTTGTTGACTAACCTGCTATCCGATAGTTTCCCCTGACAACCTGTCAGAATCCAAATGCTATCAAAAATGAAGGTATTGTCAGCTTTATCAAGATTCCTGTCATTTACCCTTTGGACATGTCTGGAAAAAAGACTAGGTCACATAGAGCCTTTAAAAACCCATTGAAATCAAAGGGAGGTGGAAAAAACGCAGGTTGCCTTTTTTATATGCTTCAATTTTTAATTCAGATATATTGGGTAATTAAAGAATTCGTGAATATTCGTGAATACACCCGAAGAAATGTTTAAAGTGCAAAAAACAATCTATTCAGTCTATAGTCTGAAAAGCGGAAACAATTTTTTAAAAACCTGAGAATATAGAACAAGGGACAGATATACCTGAATAGATATTTCAGAATATAGGTATTTTATGAGGTCAAACAAGGTGCAAGAACCAGGAAAGTTGGCTTGTCAGATATGGCGGTTCTTTTTATTGTAAAAATTGTGAAATTAAAATCTGTTCATAGAAGGGTGAAGCAATAAAAGACGTAAATTGACCTATTTCTGGAGTTAGAGTTCAGATTAGAGATGAGATTATTTTCTCTAAGTGTATGATAACATGGGAAAGGCTTCTGAGTCTCTAAGAATGAGAGTAATAAATATTACTTTACTCATATTGAAGCATCAGGTTGCAAGGTCGGTTCACGCAGGGCTAGCCTGCAGTTGAGGTCAAGCGCCAATCAGTGATATAACAAGTCAATCTGCACTCCTTTGCATTTTTTTTCCTATCAGTAGGTCTTTGGAGTGTGGGAGGAAACCCACGCAAACACGGGGAGAACATACAAACTCCTTGCAGATGTTGTCCTAGGCAGGATTCGAACCCAGGATTCCAGCGCTGCAATGCTAATCACTGAGCCATCGTGCTGCCTGCATTGACCTTTTAAAAAGGCTAATACAAGGATGGGGTAGGGAGGGAGACACCTCTGGAGACTTGTCTTCCTTTAGGATTTAGGGATCATTGTGAAATCCAACAGCTCGATCCTTCTTGGCTGACCAACATTAATCTGTATAGGCAGCTTTATGGGAATCTATCATTTATAACCTGTCATTCTGCTGTTACATTATGTCTTATACTCCAGTCACATCCAGAGCTGCAGTCACTATTCTGCTGTACATCATGTCTTATACTCCAGTCACATCTAGAGCTGTAGTCACTATTCTGTTGTTACATTATGTCTTATACTCCAGTCACATCTAGAGCTGTAGTCACTATTCTGTTGTTACATTATGTCTTATACTCCAGTCACATCTAGAGCTGCAGTCACTATTCTGCTGTTACATTATGTCTTACTCCAGTCACATCAAGAGCTGCAGTCACTATTCTGCTGTACATCATGTCTTATATTCCAGTCACATCTAGAGCTGCAGTCATTATTCTGCTGTTACATTATGTCTTATACTCCAGTCACCTCTAGAGCTGCAGTCACTATTCTACTGTTACATTATGTCTTATACTCCAGTCACATCTAGAGCTGCAGTCACTATTCTGCTGTACATCATGTCTTATACTACAGTTACATCTAGAGCTGCAGTCACTATTCCACTATTACATCACGTCATATACTCCAGTCACATCCAGAGCTGCAGTCACTATTCTGCTGTTACATCATGTCTTATACTCCAGTTATAGCCAGTTCTGCTACATCTCATATATAGCAGGGTTCAACACACACTCAGCTCTGCTGCATCTGAGATCGGACCAGAATGGAGACTGCTGTTGACCGATCTTAGACTCCGCCTCCTCCGGCAGAACCAGTGTTGATTGGCCGAATGCTGTACTCTGCATGGCATTCGGCCAATCAACGCTGGTCAATGCATTCTTATGGGAAAAAGTCAGCTCCTGCATATCGCAAGCTGACCGGGATCCCGACCAGATAGAGCTCCAAAGAGCTGTGTGAGTAACATTCCCCCCTAAATAATGGTAATCCCTAGCTAACCCTGCCAGTACATCTATCCCTGTCTCACAGTCACATAGTTCACAGTCTCATATGAACCGGATATTAAATCCACTATTCGTATAAATTGGAGGTCACATGTTTTCGGCAGCCAATTACTTTTTCTGATTTTTTTTCAATGCCGCCGTTGTCGTAGTTCCTGTCCCACCTCCCCTGCACAGTTATTGGTGCAAAAAAAGTGCCAGGGAAGGTGGGAGGGGTTACGAATTTTCAGTGTGTTTGCCTCGTGGTATTTGATTGGAATCAAATACCTCGAATGGCCTGATATTCGATCAAATACCTATTCGATCAAACGTTGTTCGTTCATCTCTACCCATTATATGTTTAGTGAATCTATTCAATGGATACCATAGATTCCAACAGAAGTGTATCCATTTTACATAGAGTTAATAAAAAAAAACCTCAGATATCTTGCTGTTTGTTTTTTGTCGGGCACAAAAGCGGGATAGATTCTGCTATTCTGTCGTCCAAGAAAAGAGACCACAGCACATCCTATGTAAAATGGATGCCTTCTGTTTGCATTTGGTTTTAGCGTATCCAGTAAAGCGTACCTAAACCTTCTACCAGCTTTTGATTTTCTGGCCATATTTATGACATTAATAAATATTGTAATATACGGTACTTTATTAACAGATTTTGTCTCCTTTCTGTGAAATCCTGTACTGAAATTCATTTCTGTCCATTATGTATACGTTTTCTTGGTTTTCTCGCGGACATATAGGCTGTAATATTTTAATGAGACCATTTTGGCCATTATAAAATGTAGAACAGTGCATTTGGTATCATAATAAAGTTGAGATTCTCATTTTTCATTTGATATCTATGTTATATCCACAGTCAGGACTGGCATATTTACCTGCAGCTGCTCCAAATTCCAACTGATCGTATCTCTAGTAATAATACAGATACAACTGCAGTCTTATGATAGAGAGAGGAGAATCACATATTCCATATGACACCAGCAGCATTGTTCTATGTTGTATAATTCTTGGGGCATTATACAACTCCTATGACCCTCCTAGATTCACTAAACCTGCTTTATTAAACCCCATACACCTGTACTTCTAAAAGTGGATTTCAGCGCAGGATTTCACAGAAAGGAGCCAAAATCTATTAATAAAGTATATTACAATATTTATTAATTTTGTCATAAAATCAAAAGTTGTTTGAACATTTAGGTACGCTTTCATGGATCTGCTAAACAGAAGATACACAGTCCATTCATATTAATGTGATCACCATGCACGATGGATCAACACAAGTATGCATCTATCCTTGCAGACCATGTTCACCCCTACAAGTGAAATGTTTTTCCTCAGGATGATGGCATCTACCAGCAGGACAATGCGTCGTGTCATAAAGCTCACAGTGTACGTGTGTGGTTTGAGGAGCACCAGGATGAGTTTAACGTACTCCCTTGGCCAGCAAATTCCCTGGACTTGAACCCAATCAAGAATCTGTGGGACCACCTCGATCGGGTTGTTTGCACTATGGATGCTCAACCGTGTAACCTAGCGCAGCTGGCCACGGCACTGGAGTCGGCATGGCTCAACATCCTAGTGATCATCACCACAACATCCCCTCTCTTCCTGCACGTCTCGCAGCGGTCCGCTCTGCCAAAGGTGGTTATTCTGGATTTTCACAGGTGGTCACATTAATGTGACTGGACTGTGTATAAACATACCCTAAGACTAAAAGAGATAAGAGGAAGTATAAATGTACAACTATTTAGAGCCCTTCAATGATTTTTATTACGCTAAAAATATAGTATAATCATTTTTATGCAGCCTGTGATTGTTTGGCCTTTGCTGCAGCTGCCTGGCACTGACTGCTATATATTGATTTGTTTATTATATGAAAGTATGTATGATGTATTACTAAAGCAGCTACTGTGATTGGGTTTCTATGTATTCATCTAATATAGAAACACCTGGTTGAAGAGTAAAGATAGTACCGTGTGTAAATACGAAGGAACTATATGGCAGCCTATCTGAATAACCTTGAGACGTTAGATCAGCGCGGCAGGATCCTTCTTCCCGTAGAACGGTGATGTTGGTATAAGGTGTTAATAATAATTACATTAATTATGATTTCACTAGTCTCCTCTAAATCTTACCAAATGTCTCCGCTACTTTCCTGCAGCTGTCCTCTGATCACTGTAATATGATTTTATAATCCTGACTCCTTCTTTGGCATTCATCAATGTATCCAACTTTACAGACAGATGTGTTGATTCAAGGCCTGGCATTATTAATTGCCCAATTTATTAACCCACCTAATTTCTTTCTTCCGTAGAAGGAGAAACGGCATTAAGTCTGTTTTTTCTGGATCTTTTCTGTCCCCCTCCCACAGTTTAATGTCTAAATCCAAATTCATAAAGGGACTACGATCTGGTCGTGTTGAGCTATGGGATTCATAGAGCTTTCCCCACAAGCCCCTTTAATCAGAATTACACTGTCATTAATATTCATAAAGCCAGCAGGAACTCTCATGGACCGAGAGAAAACTCCTTGCACCTCCTCCCTCGCAGCCCCCAGCTTTATTAAAAGCATCTTAAAAAATTAATGGAGTCGAGAAAGTTAGCAAGAAGTACGGTGTTAACCGGAGGAGGGGGTGCACGCGTCTTAGTGAGCCGTGATGCCTCGAGATGTGCTGCCGGTTGGCCACTCGCAGCGAAGGATATGGGCGGTCATTTAACAGGATTTACATGCATCGGCACATCAAATTTCTAGTCGAATAATAAGCAGCCTTCCAAAGTAATTAAACTTACAGTGTACAAGGGAAGAATGAGAAAACAAGACAATGACACCGAAGGATGCCGCAAATGTGACTGACATCCCAAGTGGGCATCGGAAACTTAACCCTCTCTGTGCCCAAAATATTATCAGTGCCTCTTATTCAGCTCATCGCTACGTCAAGGTCAATACATTCCTAATGCTCAGGTACATGACCGTCTCAATCTTGGACCCAATGCGAGTACCTGTTTTTTACTCCCGTTTTCCATCCATTTCGTGTGTCCTTGTGTTGATGTTCGTTTTGCATCTGTTTTTTTGTTGCAGATTTTATTGCGTTTTTTTGAGCCAGAGTCAGGAGTGGACTGAGGAGAAGAGAACCTTTTATATATTTCCCATTCCTTTTGTAGCCATTCCTGGCTTTGGCTCAAAAAACTGCAACAAAATCTGCAAAAAAAAAAAGGCGCATTTCTACAATGTGGGGCCTCAGCCTTAAGGGGATTCTACCATTCAAACTTATTTTTTTTCTAGTTCACACGTCAGAATAGCCTTAAGAAAGGCTATTCGTCTCCTAACTTTATAAGTCGTCTCCTGCCTCCGTTCGGTGAGAAATCTATTTTTTGTTGGTAGGCAAATGAGTTCTCTCGCAGCACTGGGGGCGGGCCTCAGTGCTCAAACAGCAACAACGCCTCCATCTTCTTCTTCCGGCTGGGGCTAGACTTGCGCGCCTGCGCAGTCGGCTCTGCACAGGACGTCCGACGGCCATTTTTCGAAGGCCGCTTATGCGCGCATGCACAGTACGCTCCTGTTCTCCATAGAACTCTTTTGCATACCGACAAAAAACGGATTTTTCACCAAACGGCGGGCCGGAGACGACTTATAAAGGTAGGAGACAAATAGCCTTGACCTAGAAAAAAAGTGTTTCAATGGTAGAATCCCTTTAATCCTTTTTAGACGGATTTAGTTTCCATTTTTTGGGTCCCCAAAAAAATATTTTGTGGCCTGAGCTCCTGGCCCGGAAGTGTGACTGTGTAATTTACGGTCACGTATACAGTCCCATAGAAATGAATGGGTCAGCATGCTATCCAGGAAAACCCAGAAAGCACTCTGACCATTCATACGGCCATGTGCAAGGGGGTTATGCATATTTTTTTTTAGCTAAAGAAGATATGGATCTAGCAGGAAAGATCAAACCCTTCCTTTATATTTCCCATGCTTTTCCAATCCACCCATGACTTTGGCTCAGTAGTCGCAGTCAATCCCAGAGACTTTAAGGCCGGGTTCAGGCGGGGTATTTTGGTCTGGATTTTGATGCGGAATTCATTGAAATCAATGGGAGACGTTTTCTTTCTTTTTCCGCGAGCAGTTTGTTCCCGCTTGCAGAAAAAAGAAGCGACATGCCCTTACTTCAGGCGGATTCCGTGGCTGATTCACCCCCTCCCAACTAAGCCATTAATTTGGGCCTACTCCGGAGCAGAATGCTGCGACTGGATGCCGGTGCGCTGTAACGGCATCCAGGCGCGGCTAGCCATTTTTTGGACCGGATTCTGAGGCGGCCTCCACGTCAAATTCCAGACCAAAAAAACCCATCTGAGCCCGCCCTAAGTGGAGCAGCACTACACATGTGCGACCACCAGTCCATTCAAACGCTCTCTCTCTGTGGTTTCATAGTGAGAGCGAATGGGAAGCTCAGTATTATAGATTTATTACCTATTCTATGGATAGCTCATAATGTCCTTTTTAGGAATAACCTTCGCATCTAAGACCCTTAGAATTTGTTAGTAACTCAGCACTCTATAGAGTGTCATTTTGTTATTTAGCTGTACCTGTCTTTTACACGGGTTACATCATACACAGTGGCTGTGCCAGAATATAACACAATCCTTAATCTTAGGGTGGGCGTCTTTCATAAAATCAACAACAGCCTGAATAGACATGATTCAAGAGCACATTTTAATCTGTCTGAAGGGTTTTTTGTTTTTTACTCGAGTCGCTGATTCAATTGGTATTTTGCTATCTTATATTTTGCTTGCCAGCTATACATAATATAGCAATCATATCTAATCCTACCTTTCTCTGATATAACTCAGAATGATTTCCTTGCTTTCCTTTTCTTTGCATCACACTCTTTTTCTCCTCTATCTCTCCCTTCTTCTCTCCTACTTGGGGGGAAAACAGAAACAATGAAAGAAAATATTACCTTATATACTCGAGTATAAGCAGACCCGAATATAAGCCGAGGCCCCTAATTTTACCACAAAAAACTGGGAAACTTATTGACTCGAGTATAAGCCGAGGGGAGGAAACGCAGCAGCTACTGGAAAATTTCAAAAATGAAAATGGTCGGAGTTTTTGGGTGCAGTAGTTGCTGGGGAAGGGGAGGGGGTGTTTTGGTTGTCTGTCTGCCCCTTCCCTGAGCTTGAGGACTGGGGTTTCCCCCCCCACACACACACACACTTGGAATTCAGCCTGGCTGAATATAGGGGATCTGCAGTGCTCCTATTAACCCCATCCCGACGGAACAGGAGCACTGCAGATCCCCTATATTCAGTAGACCAGGCACTGTCAGACACAGGGATATCTAATGTGTATGTGTTTCACAGTAATTCTCTACTTTTCTATGTATTCTAGGGAAAGGAGTGATGTAGAACTTTTATTTACTTTATTTTTTATTATATTTTTTTAGAGCTTCTTTTTTCCCCCACTATTTTATGGGAGATTCTATACATTACCATTGTGGCTGGTCATAGACCTCCCATCCCCCCCCCCCCACAAAAAAAATATATATTTTTTTGCTTGACTAAAGTATAAGCCGAGGGGGGCTTTTCCAGCACAAAAACTGCTGAAAAATTCTGATTATACTCGAGTATATACGGTATATAGCTGTGGTAGGAAAGTCTAGAGTAAGTGAATATAAGCAGAACTGGGATGAGCGCTTGTCTATCCTAAGATACAATGGTAATAATATAAGGGAAGACTAGATGATCCAAGGGGTCTTTTTCTGTCGTTGCTTCTATACCAACCTTCTCTCTTTCTCATTTTCCCTTCTCCCTCTCTCTGTTTTACTCCCTGCTTTCTTTTTTTCTTATGTTCTTCCTTCCTTCCCTCCTTCCTTCCTTTTCCACCTCTCTCTATTTTTCTATTCTACTGTCTATTCTTCTCTTATTATCATCCCCTTCTTCTCTATTTCATTGTTCTTTCAGTCACCTACTCTTTTTTTTCCCTTTAATCTACCTTCCTTCTTTTCTTCCTTCTCTGACTTTCCCAGCCTTCGTTTGTCTTCTTCTCTCGCTACCTCTCGTCTTTTCCTTTTCTCCTTCCCTCTTGCCCTTTCTTCATCTCTCTTTCTTCTTTTATGCTCCTTCCTTCTTTCTCTCGCTCTTCTGTCTCCCATCATCTTTCTCCTCCACTCACCCTTCCTATCTCTCACATTGTACCAAATTTCATTCGAGGAACTTGTTCCTTTGCAGACCCAGTAATAGTAATAGACTTATTGGTTATGTTAGAGCTAGTCTTCTAGTTGTAACTTGGAATGAGACTTCGGTATCACTGTCTCACAAGTACAGAACTTTCCAGTCTCCCATTCCTTTTGAAGCCACTTTTGGCTTTGACTCGAAAAAGTGCAGCAAAATCAGCATTAAAATTGCAGCTTTTCTGCAAGCAAGGTGTGGTCTAGGCCTTATACTGTGTATTAACCCTGTAAAAGCCACATTAAAATTGCAAAAATCCTCCAAAAAATTTCACTTTTTTATTGCAGATTTTGAATTTAAGGTTGAAACAAATATTACTAATGTATAGCTTTGGGGCAATCTAATCCTTTAGCGATCTACACGTTTTTGCCTTTAACCATTTTATCCCTCGCTGCTTTCCCGTTTTACGAGACCTTGTATTTTGTGGGTAAATAAGACTTTTTGATCTCTTTTTACTATTTTTCCCTTATCTGCATTTTAATATTATGACATTTATCACTTAGAATATATAATGTACTAATATTATATTAGGAATTGCTACAAATGTGTTTTTCCTTTCTTTCTGTAAAATTACTTAGAGGATGCAGTCAGCAATGACGTTAAATGACAAGGTGATAATGATAAAGGGGGAGGGGGGTGATATCATGCACAAAAGTCAATAGTACCCCCAACCTGGGGTTATGTGAAGTGACAGGGCCAGGAGAATAATAAAATAATATTCTCCTCTCCCTGCAGCTGCACATGTCCTCTTGCACACTGGTAAAAGTGAAGCTGCAAAAATATGCATCTTCGCTTTAACAAGAGATATCTCCAAATCTACCGTATTTTCCGGACTATAAGGCGCACATAAAATCCTACGATTTCCTCAGAAATCGAAAGTGCGCCTTATAGTCCGGTGCGCCTTATATATGGATCGAAGTGCATCTCTAACTTCTTACAATTGAAGTTAGAGATGCGCAAATACTATTCGAATAGCACGCTCCCATTGCAATGTATGGAAGCGGCACGCAGACTTTGCCGGCGGCCGCCGCTTAAAGGGATTCTACCATTAAAAGAAGTTTTTTTCTCTTGACCACGTCGGAATAGCCTTAAAAAAGGCTATTCGTCTCCTACCTTTTGCCATATCCAGCGCCGCCTTCTTCCTGAGCTGCGTCCTCCCCTTCTGTGTCGTCTTCTTTGGGCGTCATGGATGACGCATGCGCAGTCGGCTCTGGCTGCGAGAGCCTGTTAGAGCCAACTGCGCATGCTGGCTGGACCGCCGCTTTCAATCACATATAAGGCGCACCAGACAGGGCTGTGCCTTATAGTCCGGTGCGCCTTATATATGAACCTAGACAGGACTATAAGGCGCTCATGGGTAATACGCCTTATAGTCCACAAAATACGGTAGTTGGGCTACACGTGTGATCTTGGTCTTATTTAAAGTGACTGATCCCTTTGTATTCTCCCTGGATGTATGCTGCTCGGGGTAAACTGTAATCAGGGGTGAACTTAGCTTTTTTGCCTCCTGAAGCGGACAACAGAAGGTCACTCCCCCCCCCCCCCCCCGGGAGGAGGGGGCGGAGCGGAGGGGGGCAGGGCGGACGGGACGGCGTTAGCAGGCAGAGAGCAGGCAGCGAGAGGACCTGCTCTCTGCTAAGCATGAGGGGAGGCCGCTGGAGCAGCGCTGCGTCCACAGGGCCCCCCCAATCCACTGCTTGCTTCCCGTGTCGGGCTGCTGAGACGGTGACGCTAAGCCAGTCCAGGACAGCTTGTCCTGGACTGGCTCAGGTCAGCAAAAATGCCGCCCCCCCGGGGCCCTGGCATAGTGCCGCCTGAAGCAGTTGCTTCAGATCACCTCATGAGAGATGCGGCACTGACTGTAATGCATTTTGTACAAACCTCAGTGTTTGTTCAGAACTGACGGAAGGCGCGTTAAGAACAATTTTATTCATCATACGGTCTGTTCTTCTTTCTTACATTTCACTTATTGTCGTTGGTTCTTTTGGGTTTTTGATGGATTTCATATCAATTGTCTCATTTTGCTTTGCAGCCATAAGTTATGGTAAATGCATTGACTGATAATGTATGTTTTTTTTACCAACATAGCCCATAATTCCACAGCAACACAGCACAGTGCCAGATCAATGATTAGCCATGCAAACATATATGACTTTTGCATAGCTGCATTTATAATAGCCTTTTTTTCTATATGTTTTATTCAGCTAATAGCAGATCCTGCAAGATCTGTTCTATTTTTTTGCAAAATACATATGCCTATATACAGTCTAGTCGTATTAATGTGACCACCGCCTACTTTTGACGTCAATGTTAAATAACCAATCGCAGAAGGCGCGTGTCATCAGCCATCTGGGTGCACTCATCATGCGGACCATGTTCACCCCTACATGCAAAATGTTTTTCCTCAGGATGATGGCATCTACCAGCAGGACAATGCGACGTGTCATAAAGCTCGTAGTGTACGTGCGTGGTTCGAGGGGCACCAGGATGAGTTTATCGTACTCCCTTGGCCAGCAAATTCCCAATCTTGAACCCAATCGAGAATCTGTGGGACCAACTCAATCGGGTTGTTCATGCCATGGATGCTCAACTGCGTAACCTAGCAC
This sequence comes from Leptodactylus fuscus, assembly GCF_031893055.1. Lineage (NCBI taxonomy): Eukaryota > Metazoa > Chordata > Amphibia > Anura > Leptodactylidae > Leptodactylus > Leptodactylus fuscus. The sequence goes on along the minus strand of NC_134271.1, from coordinate 116,224,591 downwards.
AGCTGGACACGGCACTGGAGTCGGCATGGCTCAACATCCCAGTGAACATCATCACAACATCCCCTCTCTTCCTGCACCTCTCCCAGCAGTCTGCTCTGCCAAAGTTGGTTATTCTGGATTTTGACAGTTGGTCACATCCCATTGTGCCATTTCCGGAAACAGAGTGTGACATATTATATCCCCATTCCCCTCTCCTTCCGTCCTGTTCACAGTGAGATCGCAAGTACATCTAATATGTAAGACATGCCAGTGCTTGTTTCCCATTGCATGTCTTCTTTTTATTGGCTTATTTTCATTTGGTGGAAAACAATAAACAGTGAGGGGGTCAGTGAGCGAGAGGGAGGTGTGCTGAGTTAGATCTAGGAGTCTACGGACGGCTGCTGATCATGTGGTGGGTGGGTTAGCTAGGGAAACAGGGAGGGGGAGTGTGTGAGAAAGGGAGGAGGTCAGTGAGAGAGGGAGGAGAAGTGAGGCATCATGGAACTTGTAGGAAACAAACCACAGGAAGTTAGGGATGTAAACAAATGTAGAAGATGCTTTTTTTGCCCAGAAAACCCCTTAAAGGGGAGTCTGTCACCAGGGTGAAGCAACAACACAAGTTAGATGGGTGAGGCTCACCTGATTCTAACACTTTTTTCCCCATGAAAATGTGTGTCTACATTGCTGAGATATTCTTTTATTTTACAAATGAGCGGTCTCGGGCACCAAGAGCATCTCCATTTCTCCAGACTGCTAAGCCCCACACTGCACTCCCTTCTTTGAGTGTTAGGGCCAGGGAGCTAAGCTGAAATCTCACTTGGCCTTGTAACTGAAAGAAGGAAGGGGGTAAGGAGTGTGTATTACAGCAGTATGGCGCGTAGCAGTAGAGCTGCCCTCTGTGCTCCCGATTGTTCATTTGCATATTGTGAAATAAATGAGTATCTCAGCATCAGAGCCGCACGTTTTCATTGGGATATGTGTTCAGGTGAGCCTGGCCTATCTAACTATGTTCCTTCACTCTGGTGACAGACTCCCTTTAAATCTACTGTAAAACACTGTGAATTTTCATCTCGCAATTCTGCAGAGGAAAAAATCCTTAGTGCATGCAGTCCATGTGGATTTACCCTAAAAGAGGTGAGCCAGCATCCTTGTAGAGGGTGAATTTAACAAATGCCACCATTCCTAAAGGCTTTCACAAATTCCTCCGTCATTCTAAACCTGTTGCTTCAATTTTTACTTATTTGCTTTTTTTTTTTTTTTTTTTGCGAATTTTTCTGACATGGTTACAAAGGATCAATTGAGTCCAGGCATGCTGTTATGTTCCTGCAAGACAAGAGACAGAGCAGGATATTCTGTATTGTGGGCTGGAATCCATAGAATACATGGAGCTGCGGCGAGCGTCCTCGTGGCATTTACTATGAAGGATTAGGCTACAGAAATGCTAATTCACTAATCACTATCAAAACAATGAGCTTGAACAGGGTTAATTTGTGGATAGAGAAGGTCACTGTTCTGTGTTCCTGCTTCGGGCAGGAGGGGGCATCGCCTCGCTTCTCCAGGTACACAGACGCTCCTGCTGCGTCTTTTCCGGTAATTACTCCCAGAATATTTGTTGCTTGCTTATGAATTAACTTGCATTTATGGAACTAAATCATTGCAATCATTTAATTACACCTGAGGAGCTGAACTATAATTGCTTGCTGCTCGCGCGGATCTGAGATGGCTTGAGCTGTATTAATTTGGTGTTTACTTTTCTGAGTGCTAAAAGCATTAAAATGATTGTGCGATAGGATTACATTTTACTAATTGCTGCCATTCATTAGCTGGGTAAATGGCGAGGGAGATAGCGCTCTGCTGCGGGGTGGATTGCTGATGCTGGCATGTTTAGGCACTAATCTCTAGCAGGGAAAGAAAAGACGATCTGGAAATGCTGGCTCACACAACGCGCCCTGTTGGAAAAGCCACTTCTCGACACTAGTTTTGGGGAAGACGCCTCTTGGTAGTCACATCTGGAAAAATTCTTTCCATGTCAAATGGTTCTGATCATTAATAATTATCATTGGCGAATATTATATTGCGTATAGGCACAGGTTGTTGAGGCTTCTAGGTAGAATAAGGGTATGTTCATATAGCAGAATATGAAGAGGTATGTGCCGGTATTTTCGCCATAATCTAGCCGCCATGGGATGTTGATGCCGTGCATCAGCACTCCGTTACGGCATCCTGCTCCTGTTTAGGTCTGGATGAATGGGCCTAACCAGGAGGGAGTCTCAAGCCGCCGACCCCGCGGCAAGATCGAGCAGGATGCTTCTTTTTTCCGCTACCTCTGCCTTCCATTGAAAACAATAGGCCGCCCCCAAATCCACAGCAAATTCCTCCATGTGAACAAGGAATAGGGAAAATTTTACAAAGCTCATTTTGTTACTTCAGGTTTCATTTCCGTCATTTATGGGAATTGGGGAAGGCTACGTATTAGGCAGGTATGGAAAAAATGCTGCAAAGTAAGAAATAGGAGTGTGACGCTAGGTTCACACCAGGGTCAGGTTGTTTGTTGTTTTGGTTCGTCGGAGGACAAGAACAGCGGACCGCTAAAATAGCAGACACATAGGGAGCCTGATGGACACCATTGACTATAATGCAGTCTGTTGGGTAGCCGGACACTGTGACGTAGTCTCCTAACAGAGGTGCAGATGTGAACATGGTCTTAATAGTTTACATTTGTTAGTTAACAAGATGAAGTGAATGAGCAAAAGAGAAATCTAAATTCCATCAATATTTGGTGTGACCCTCCTTAGCCTTCCATCAGTTCTTCTCAGTACACTTGCAGACAGTTTTTGAAGGAACTCAAAGAGTCACTGCTAGGGTATGTTCACATGGCTGTGTGACTCCTCAGCGCGGCTAGCCACAACGGCATGCCGATACAGTGTGACGGTATCCCGCTCCTGATTAGGCCCGAATGAATGGGCCTAAACAGGAGGGAGTCTCGAGCCACGGACACCGCAGCTGACTCAACCGTGGGATCCATGGGAAGATAGGGCATGTCGCTTCTTTTTCCCACTAGCTGAAAAAAATCTCTAGTGGGGAAAAAAAAGCGAAGGACTCCCATTTAATTGAATGGGAGACGTTTTTGCAGGCGGATATTGAGGCAGATTCCATGTCAAAAGCCGCCTGCAAAAAAATCCATGTGAATATACCCCTAGATATCTCTGGTAGTGGCTTTACTTTCCATTCAGAAATGTTGAAATCCAAGTTCCTAACATTTCTTTGCCCATCACCTACCATCGGAGGTCTTCAGTACATGGTTAGTCCGTTTAGCTCAAATCAACAGGTTTTACCTTGTTTATGGCCAGCTTAAGGGAAAACTTCTCTTGTGCGCACTGGCCGTTCTTTATCCATAGCACCTCCTGTGGACAGACTTGTGGGATTTACAGAATGTCCCAGTGACAAGACTTTAATGCTTTATTGAAGAGAAACTGCCTTGAACCTAGACTTGAAGGCTGTGACATAACTTGAGGGGATGCATAGGGTGTGGTTACACCTGGGTCCATGACCCATAGGGGGCCCGTAATGTGTCTCTTCCCAAACAATACAATATAATGGGGAGCTTCATGTTATACTTCTGCTTAAAGGAGTTGTCTGCAACATATTTGATCTAGCGTAATCTTATATGGAATATACCTGTAGTTGGTGTAGCTAGTATGGATGAAATCTTTTTTTTTTTTTTAATTAATATAGATTGTGAGCCCCCATATAGGGCTCACAAAGTACATTTTTTTCCCTATCAGTATGTCTTTGTAGAATGGGAGGAAATCCATGCAAACACGGGGAGAACATACAAACTCCTTGCAGATGTTGTTTCTGGCGGGATTCGAACCCAGGACTCCAGTGCTGCAAGGATGCAGTGCTAACCACTGAGCCACCTATGGCTGAAATCTTTCTGTGGTTTTAGTTAGCAACCCAGTGGTTCCTTGACTGTCATGTGTTTGGGTAGGGGGGTCCACGGCTACACAGTAACATTTGGCAATGTATGTATACAGTCTGCACTGTGAGACACAAGAACCTGCTCTTACTTTGTAGGATTTGTTCACCTCTTTTTGGTAATTCCCTTATAACTCAGTGACAGGCGTGAAGTACATGGGTTCCACCTTTGTGACATGAGATACATCCTCAGATTACTGCTTTTAAGGTCAATGTTTTTTTTCTTTTCATTCCTTTTCGCTTCCTTGTGCATAGACAGTTATATGGAGCAATGACTTGTAGAGCTGCGCTTGGTTGTGAGATATAAGATATTTTTTATTGGCACGTATCGGTCTATACTGGATTTCTGGTATTTTGCAATGACTTGTAAATGACAATAAACCAGCTCCAATTACGAAATACTACCAGCCGAGCATTCATTGTCAGATGGTAGGGTATTCACTGTGTGCATGTACAATAATGTAGACACAAACTATACTTTACAGGATTAAAGACAAGTGTATTAATCTAATACTACAGTGTCATAAAGGCTGGAGGAAATCTGTTCATTAACCCCTTGGTTCCCTCCATCACGCCATATCAAGTTCATAATGTACAAGTATAGGTTTGGGTAGGCATCAGTGCAGTCTTGGTCACCCTAGATGTTATATAAAGAGCCTTTTATACGAGCTGAGGATTGGAAGAATGAACCCCTTCAATATCAATGATGCCCCCATTATAGACATAGAAATGGTAACAGGGACTGTGCTTCATACCGTGATAGAAATGAAGGGGTGGACAAATTATTGTCATTTGTGGGGCTGTTCATCCATTACAGTTAGTTTACCCAGGACCCCCACAGATCAATGGCGGTGGTGTTTCAGTGGGCACCACTTTTGCTTCACAAGTCAGTGCGATGTCATGTTCATTCGTCACATGACCCACTTGCAAATGGGGCTGAGTTGCAATACCAAGTAAAGTACCTACACAATGAATGTTGGACTTGGTATTCAGTGGAAAGCTTTCAGCACCCACCCAAACTTAGGCCGGTTTCACACGGGGTTTTTTGAACTGGAATCTGAGGTGGAGGTCGCCTCAGGTTCCGGTCCAAAATACAGGTAGCTGTGACTGGATGCCGATGCACTCCGCTCTGGATTAGGCTCAATGAATGGGCCTAGTCGGAAGTGTCTTCAGGCGGATTCGCCTGAAGAATGAGCATGTCGCTTCTTTTTTCTGGGAGCCATAACAGATGATTCCCGGAAAAAAGAAATCCTGACCAAAAAAATCCCTGTGAACTCAGCCTTATGGTCTCTTCAGCTTATCTGTAGGCTGAACAGACATTGATGACTTGTCCTATGGGTAGGTCATCAGTATGCAAGTCCTGTAAAACCCCTTTAACTAGTACTATTCCACCTGTTATACTGTGGATTCCTGCTTGTCCCAGTCAAAAATCTGCCACGATAAAAGGATCCGAAGGCTGTGAGCGGAGCCTAAGTAAATGAGATTTTACATGCTTTCTTTCATCTTGTAAAGTACCATGTTTGAGTGCCCAAAACATCTAACCTGGATTGACTTACAAAATGTTCTCATGGCTGTTCTTATACAGTACTTGCACAGTGGATGGGATTCATGTGAATCCCATCCCCATTTTTGCGGAAGACATCGCAGCACGGACACGCTGCGGTTTTGGACATCACAGTCAATTATATCTATGGAAATGCCAACGGCGTTCCCGTAGATATAATGGTAAGAGAGAGTCCGCAGAAGAAAACTCTGTGAATTTTCTCTTCAAAGTGCTGCGGAAAGAACCCGTGCTGCGTTTACGGCCCGGTCTGTGTTCCAAGAGTGTTGAAAATGTGGATACAGTCTGTCATCTGCTGATTTCCTCTTACTGAAGGAATGGGCAATGGTGATCTAAGATGGATTGGTATTAGCCTCTAGTGCTGCATCTTTTATTCTACACTCACCGGCCACTTTATTAGGTACACCTGTCCAACTGCTCGTTAATAGAGATGAGCGAACAGTGTTCTATCGAACTCATGTTCGATCGGATATTAGGCTGTTCGGCATGTTCGAATCGAATCGAACACCGCGTGGTAAAGTGCGCCATTACTCGATTCCCCTCCCACCTTCCCTGGCGCCTTTTTTGCTCCAATAACAGCGCAGGGTAGGTGGGACAGGAACTACGACACCGGTGACGTTGAAAAAAGTAGGCAAAACCCATTGGCTGCCGAAAACATGTGACCTCTAATTTAAAAGAACAGCGCCGCCCAGGTTCGCGTCATTCTGAGCTTGCAATTCACCGAGGACGGAGGTTTCCGTCCAGCTAGCTAGGGCTTAGATTCTGGGTAGGCAGGGACAGGCTAGGATAGGAAGGAGAAGACAACCACAACAGCTCTTGTAAGAGCTAAATTCCAGGGAGAAGCTTGTCAGTGTAACGTGGCACTGACGGGCTCAATCGCCGCAACCCAGCTTTCCCAGGATCCTGAATGGAATACACTGTCAGTGTATTCCCGTATACCCGATATATACCCCCGATCCCCGTTCCAACGGTGTGCCCCCCCACCTTCACCCCAGAAATACCCTGCAAGTCCCCTAGCAATAGAATTGGGGCTATATACACCCACTATTTTTGCTACTGCCATATAGTGCCATTGTCTGACTGGGAATTCAAAGAATATATTGGGGTTACGTGCACCCACAATTTTTACTACTGGTATACAGTGCCATTGTCTGACTGGGAATTCAAAGAATATATTGGGGTTACGTGCACCCACAATTTTTACTACTGGTATACAGTGCCATTGTCTGACTGGGAATTCAAAGAATATATTGGGGTTATAAATACCCTTATTTCTTGCTACTGGTATATAGTGCCATTGTCTGACTGGGAATTCAAAGAATATATTGGGGTTACGTGCACCCACAATTTTTACTATTGGTATACAGTGCCAGTTTCTGACTGGGAATTCAAAGAATATATTGGGGTTACAAATACCCTCATTTCTTGCTACTGCCATATAGTGCCAGTTTCTGACTGGTAATTCAAAGAATATATTGGGGTTACGTGCACCCACAATTTTTACTACTGGTATACAGTGCCATTGTCTGACTGGGAATTCAAAGAATATATTGGGGTTATAAATACCCTCATTTCTTGCTACTGCCATATAGTGCCAGTTTCTGACTGGGAATTCAAAGAATATATTGGGGTTACGTGCACCCACAATTTTTACTACTGATATATAGTGCCATTGTCTGACTGGGAATTCAAAGAATATATTGGGGTTACGTGCACCCACAATTTTTACTACTGGTATACAGTGCCATTGTCTGACTGGGAATTCAAAGAATATATTGGGGTTACGTGCACCCACAATTTTTACTACTGGTATACAGTGCCATTGTCTGACTGGGAATTCAAAGAATATATTGGGGTTATAAATACCCTCATTTCTTGCTACTGGTATATAGTGCCATTGTCTGACTGGGAATTCAAAGAATATATTGGGGTTATAAATACCCTCATTTCTTGCTACTGGTATATAGTGCCATTGTCTGACTGGGAATTCAAAGAATATATTGGGGTTACGTGCACCCACAATTTTTACTACTGGTATACAGTGCCAGTTTCTGACTGGGAATTCAAAGAATATATTGGGGTTACGTGCACCCACAATTTTTACTACTGGTATACAGTGCCATTGTCTGACTGGGAATTCAAAGAATATATTGGGGTTATAAATACCCTCATTTCTTGCTACTGCCATATAGTGCCAGTTTCTGACTGGGAATTCAAAGAATATATTGGGGTTACGTGCACCCACAATTTTTACTACTGATATATAGTGCCATTGTCTGACTGGGAATTCAAAGAATATATTGGGGTTACGTGCACCCACAATTTTTACTACTGGTATACAGTGCCATTGTCTGACTGGGAATTCAAAGAATATATTGGGGTTACGTGCACCCACAATTTTTACTACTGGTATACAGTGCCATTGTCTGACTGGGAATTCAAAGAATATATTGGGGTTATAAATACCCTCATTTCTTGCTACTGGTATATAGTGCCATTGTCTGACTGGGAATTCAAAGAATATATTGGGGTTACGTGCACCCACAATTTTTACTACTGGTATACAGTGCCAGTTTCTGACTGGGAATTCAAAGAATATATTGGGGTTACAAATACCCTCATTTCTTGCTACTGCCATATAGTGCCAGTTTCTGACTGGTAATTCAAAGAATATATTGGGGTTACGTGCACCCACAATTTTTACTACTGGTATACAGTGCCATTGTCTGACTGGGAATTCAAAGAATATATTGGGGTTATAAATACCCTCATTTCTTGCTACTGGTATATAGTGCCATTGTCTGACTGGGAATTCAAAGAATATATTGGGGTTACGTGCACCCACAATTTTTACTACTGGTATACAGTGCCATTGTCTGACTGGGAATTCAAAGAATATATTGGGGTTATAAATACCCTCATTTCTTGCTACTGGTATATAGTGCCATTGTCTGACTGGGAATTCAAAGAATATATTGTGGTTACGTGCACCCACAATTTTTACTACTGGTATACAGTGCCAGTTTCTGACTGGGAATTCAAAGAATATATTGGGGTTACAAATACCCTCATTTCTTGCTACTGCCATATAGTGCCAGTTTCTGACTGGTAATTCAAAGAATATATTGGGGTTACGTGCACCCACAATTTTTACTACTGGTATACAGTGCCATTGTCTGACTGGGAATTCAAAGAATATATTGGGGTTATAAATACCCTCATTTCTTGCTACTGCCATATAGTGCCAGTTTCTGACTGGGAATTCAAAGAATATATTGGGGTTACGTGCACCCACAATTTTTACTACTGGTATACAGTGCCATTGTCTGACTGGGAATTCAAAGAATATATTGGGGTTATAAATACCCTCATTTCTTGCTACTGCCATATAGTGCCAGTTTCTGACTGGGAATTCAAAGAATATATTGGGGTTACGTGCACCCACAATTTTTACTACTGGTATACAGTGCCATTGTCTGACTGGGAATTCAAAGAATATATTGGGGTTATAAATACCCTCATTTCTTGCTACTGCCATATAGTGCCAGTTTCTGACTGGGAATTCAAAGAATATATTGGGGTTACGTGCACCCACAATTTTTACTACTGATATATAGTGCCATTGTCTGACTGGGAATTCAAAGAATATATTGGGGTTACGTGCACCCACAATTTTTACTACTGGTATACAGTGCCATTGTCTGACTGGGAATTCAAAGAATATATTGGGGTTACGTGCACCCACAATTTTTACTACTGGTATACAGTGCCATTGTCTGACTGGGAATTCAAAGAATATATTGGGGTTATAAATACCCTCATTTCTTGCTACTGGTATATAGTGCCATTGTCTGACTGGGAATTCAAAGAATATATTGGGGTTATAAATACCCTCATTTCTTGCTACTGGTATATAGTGCCATTGTCTGACTGGGAATTCAAAGAATATATTGGGGTTACGTGCACCCACAATTTTTACTACTGGTATACAGTGCCAGTTTCTGACTGGGAATTCAAAGAATATATTGGGGTTACGTGCACCCACAATTTTTACTACTGGTATACAGTGCCATTGTCTGACTGGGAATTCAAAGAATATATTGGGGTTATAAATACCCTCATTTCTTGCTACTGCCATATAGTGCCAGTTTCTGACTGGGAATTCAAAGAATATATTGGGGTTACGTGCACCCACAATTTTTACTACTGATATATAGTGCCATTGTCTGACTGGGAATTCAAAGAATATATTGGGGTTACGTGCACCCACAATTTTTACTACTGGTATACAGTGCCATTGTCTGACTGGGAATTCAAAGAATATATTGGGGTTACGTGCACCCACAATTTTTACTACTGGTATACAGTGCCATTGTCTGACTGGGAATTCAAAGAATATATTGGGGTTATAAATACCCTCATTTCTTGCTACTGGTATATAGTGCCATTGTCTGACTGGGAATTCAAAGAATATATTGGGGTTACGTGCACCCACAATTTTTACTACTGGTATACAGTGCCAGTTTCTGACTGGGAATTCAAAGAATATATTGGGGTTACAAATACCCTCATTTCTTGCTACTGCCATATAGTGCCAGTTTCTGACTGGTAATTCAAAGAATATATTGGGGTTACGTGCACCCACAATTTTTACTACTGGTATACAGTGCCATTGTCTGACTGGGAATTCAAAGAATATATTGGGGTTATAAATACCCTCATTTCTTGCTACTGGTATATAGTGCCATTGTCTGACTGGGAATTCAAAGAATATATTGGGGTTACGTGCACCCACAATTTTTACTACTGGTATACAGTGCCATTGTCTGACTGGGAATTCAAAGAATATATTGGGGTTATAAATACCCTCATTTCTTGCTACTGGTATATAGTGCCATTGTCTGACTGGGAATTCAAAGAATATATTGGGGTTACGTGCACCCACAATTTTTACTACTGGTATACAGTGCCATTGTCTGACTGGGAATTCAAAGAATATATTGGGGTTACGTGCACCCACAATTTTTACTACTGGTATACAGTGCCATTGTCTGACTGGGAATTCAAAGAATATATTGGGGTTATAAATACCCTCATTTCTTGCTACTGGTATATAGTGCCATTGTCTGACTGGGAATTCAAAGAATATATTGTGGTTACGTGCACCCACAATTTTTACTACTGGTATACAGTGCCAGTTTCTGACTGGGAATTCAAAGAATATATTGGGGTTACAAATACCCTCATTTCTTGCTACTGCCATATAGTGCCAGTTTCTGACTGGTAATTCAAAGAATATATTGGGGTTACGTGCACCCACAATTTTTACTACTGGTATACAGTGCCATTGTCTGACTGGGAATTCAAAGAATATATTGGGGTTATAAATACCCTCATTTCTTGCTACTGGTATATAGTGCCATTGTCTGACTGGGAATTCAAAGAATATATTGGGGTTACGTGCACCCACAATTTTTACTATTGGTATACAGTGCCAGTTTCTGACTGGGAATTCAAAGAATATATTGGGGTTACAAATACCCTCATTTCTTGCTACTGCCATATAGTGCCAGTTTCTGACTGGTAATTCAAAGAATATATTGGGGTTACGTGCACCCACAATTTTTACTACTGGTATACAGTGCCATTGTCTGACTGGGAATTCAAAGAATATATTGGGGTTATAAATACCCTCATTTCTTGCTACTGCCATATAGTGCCAGTTTCTGACTGGGAATTCAAAGAATATATTGGGGTTACGTGCACCCACAATTTTTACTACTGATATATAGTGCCATTGTCTGACTGGGAATTCAAAGAATATATTGGGGTTACGTGCACCCACAATTTTTACTACTGGTATACAGTGCCATTGTCTGACTGGGAATTCAAAGAATATATTGGGGTTACGTGCACCCACAATTTTTACTACTGGTATACAGTGCCATTGTCTGACTGGGAATTCAAAGAATATATTGGGGTTATAAATACCCTCATTTCTTGCTACTGGTATATAGTGCCATTGTCTGACTGGGAATTCAAAGAATATATTGGGGTTATAAATACCCTCATTTCTTGCTACTGGTATATAGTGCCATTGTCTGACTGGGAATTCAAAGAATATATTGGGGTTACGTGCACCCACAATTTTTACTACTGGTATACAGTGCCAGTTTCTGACTGGGAATTCAAAGAATATATTGGGGTTACGTGCACCCACAATTTTTACTACTGGTATACAGTGCCATTGTCTGACTGGGAATTCAAAGAATATATTGGGGTTATAAATACCCTCATTTCTTGCTACTGCCATATAGTGCCAGTTTCTGACTGGGAATTCAAAGAATATATTGGGGTTACGTGCACCCACAATTTTTACTACTGATATATAGTGCCATTGTCTGACTGGGAATTCAAAGAATATATTGGGGTTACGTGCACCCACAATTTTTACTACTGGTATACAGTGCCATTGTCTGACTGGGAATTCAAAGAATATATTGGGGTTACGTGCACCCACAATTTTTACTACTGGTATACAGTGCCATTGTCTGACTGGGAATTCAAAGAATATATTGGGGTTATAAATACCCTCATTTCTTGCTACTGGTATATAGTGCCATTGTCTGACTGGGAATTCAAAGAATATATTGGGGTTACGTGCACCCACAATTTTTACTACTGGTATACAGTGCCAGTTTCTGACTGGGAATTCAAAGAATATATTGGGGTTACAAATACCCTCATTTCTTGCTACTGCCATATAGTGCCAGTTTCTGACTGGTAATTCAAAGAATATATTGGGGTTACGTGCACCCACAATTTTTACTACTGGTATACAGTGCCATTGTCTGACTGGGAATTCAAAGAATATATTGGGGTTATAAATACCCTCATTTCTTGCTACTGGTATATAGTGCCATTGTCTGACTGGGAATTCAAAGAATATATTGGGGTTACGTGCACCCACAATTTTTACTACTGGTATACAGTGCCATTGTCTGACTGGGAATTCAAAGAATATATTGGGGTTATAAATACCCTCATTTCTTGCTACTGGTATATAGTGCCATTGTCTGACTGGGAATTCAAAGAATATATTGTGGTTACGTGCACCCACAATTTTTACTACTGGTATACAGTGCCAGTTTCTGACTGGGAATTCAAAGAATATATTGGGGTTACAAATACCCTCATTTCTTGCTACTGCCATATAGTGCCAGTTTCTGACTGGTAATTCAAAGAATATATTGGGGTTACGTGCACCCACAATTTTTACTACTGGTATACAGTGCCATTGTCTGACTGGGAATTCAAAGAATATATTGGGGTTATAAATACCCTCATTTCTTGCTACTGCCATATAGTGCCAGTTTCTGACTGGGAATTCAAAGAATATATTGGGGTTACGTGCACCCACAATTTTTACTACTGGTATACAGTGCCATTGTCTGACTGGGAATTCAAAGAATATATTGGGGTTATAAATACCCTCATTTCTTGCTACTGCCATATAGTGCCAGTTTCTGACTGGGAATTCAAAGAATATATTGGGGTTACGTGCACCCACAATTTTTACTACTGGTATACAGTGCCATTGTCTGACTGGGAATTCAAAGAATATATTGGGGTTATAAATACCCTCATTTCTTGCTACTGCCATATAGTGCCAGTTTCTGACTGGGAATTCAAAGAATATATTGGGGTTACGTGCACCCACAATTTTTACTACTGATATATAGTGCCATTGTCTGACTGGGAATTCAAAGAATATATTGGGGTTACGTGCACCCACAATTTTTACTACTGGTATACAGTGCCATTGTCTGACTGGGAATTCAAAGAATATATTGGGGTTACGTGCACCCACAATTTTTACTACTGGTATACAGTGCCATTGTCTGACTGGGAATTCAAAGAATATATTGGGGTTATAAATACCCTCATTTCTTGCTACTGGTATATAGTGCCATTGTCTGACTGGGAATTCAAAGAATATATTGGGGTTATAAATACCCTCATTTCTTGCTACTGGTATATAGTGCCATTGTCTGACTGGGAATTCAAAGAATATATTGGGGTTACGTGCACCCACAATTTTTACTACTGGTATACAGTGCCAGTTTCTGACTGGGAATTCAAAGAATATATTGGGGTTACGTGCACCCACAATTTTTACTACTGGTATACAGTGCCATTGTCTGACTGGGAATTCAAAGAATATATTGGGGTTATAAATACCCTCATTTCTTGCTACTGCCATATAGTGCCAGTTTCTGACTGGGAATTCAAAGAATATATTGGGGTTACGTGCACCCACAATTTTTACTACTGATATATAGTGCCATTGTCTGACTGGGAATTCAAAGAATATATTGGGGTTACGTGCACCCACAATTTTTACTACTGGTATACAGTGCCATTGTCTGACTGGGAATTCAAAGAATATATTGGGGTTACGTGCACCCACAATTTTTACTACTGGTATACAGTGCCATTGTCTGACTGGGAATTCAAAGAATATATTGGGGTTATAAATACCCTCATTTCTTGCTACTGGTATATAGTGCCATTGTCTGACTGGGAATTCAAAGAATATATTGGGGTTACGTGCACCCACAATTTTTACTACTGGTATACAGTGCCAGTTTCTGACTGGGAATTCAAAGAATATATTGGGGTTACAAATACCCTCATTTCTTGCTACTGCCATATAGTGCCAGTTTCTGACTGGTAATTCAAAGAATATATTGGGGTTACGTGCACCCACAATTTTTACTACTGGTATACAGTGCCATTGTCTGACTGGGAATTCAAAGAATATATTGGGGTTATAAATACCCTCATTTCTTGCTACTGGTATATAGTGCCATTGTCTGACTGGGAATTCAAAGAATATATTGGGGTTACGTGCACCCACAATTTTTACTACTGGTATACAGTGCCATTGTCTGACTGGGAATTCAAAGAATATATTGGGGTTATAAATACCCTCATTTCTTGCTACTGGTATATAGTGCCATTGTCTGACTGGGAATTCAAAGAATATATTGGGGTTACGTGCACCCACAATTTTTACTACTGGTATACAGTGCCATTGTCTGACTGGGAATTCAAAGAATATATTGGGGTTACGTGCACCCACAATTTTTACTACTGGTATACAGTGCCATTGTCTGACTGGGAATTCAAAGAATATATTGGGGTTATAAATACCCTCATTTCTTGCTACTGGTATATAGTGCCATTGTCTGACTGGGAATTCAAAGAATATATTGTGGTTACGTGCACCCACAATTTTTACTACTGGTATACAGTGCCAGTTTCTGACTGGGAATTCAAAGAATATATTGGGGTTACAAATACCCTCATTTCTTGCTACTGCCATATAGTGCCAGTTTCTGACTGGTAATTCAAAGAATATATTGGGGTTACGTGCACCCACAATTTTTACTACTGGTATACAGTGCCATTGTCTGACTGGGAATTCAAAGAATATATTGGGGTTATAAATACCCTCATTTCTTGCTACTGCCATATAGTGCCAGTTTCTGACTGGGAATTCAAAGAATATATTGGGGTTACGTGCACCCACAATTTTTACTACTGGTATACAGTGCCATTGTCTGACTGGGAATTCAAAGAATATATTGGGGTTATAAATACCCTCATTTCTTGCTACTGCCATATAGTGCCAGTTTCTGACTGGGAATTCAAAGAATATATTGGGGTTACGTGCACCCACAATTTTTACTACTGGTATACAGTGCCATTGTCTGACTGGGAATTCAAAGAATATATTGGGGTTACGTGCACCCACAATTTTTACTACTGATATATAGTGCCATTGTCTGACTGGGAATTCAAAGAATATATTGGGGTTACGTGCACCCACAATTTTTACTACTGGTATACAGTGCCATTGTCTGACTGGGAATTCAAAGAATATATTGGGGTTACGTGCACCCACAATTTTTACTACTGGTATACAGTGCCATTGTCTGACTGGGAATTCAAAGAATATATTGGGGTTATAAATACCCTCATTTCTTGCTACTGGTATATAGTGCCATTGTCTGACTGGGAATTCAAAGAATATATTGGGGTTACGTGCACCCACAATTTTTACTACTGGTATACAGTGCCAGTTTCTGACTGGGAATTCAAAGAATATATTGGGATTACGTGCACCCACAATTTTTACTACTGATATATAGTGCCATTGTCTGACTGGGAATTCAAAGAATATATTGGGGTTACGTGCACCCACAATTTTTACTACTGGTATACAGTGCCATTGTCTGACTGGGAATTCAAAGAATATATTGGGGTTACGTGCACCCACAATTTTTACTACTGATATATAGTGCCATTGTCTGACTGGGAATTCAAAGAATATATTGGGGTTACGTGCACCCACAATTTTTACTACTGGTATACAGTGCCATTGTCTGACTGGGAATTCAAAGAATATATTGGGGTTACGTGCACCCACAATTTTTACTACTGGTATACAGTGCCATTGTCTGACTGGGAATTCAAAGAATATATTGGGGTTATAAATACCCTCATTTCTTGCTACTGGTATATAGTGCCATTGTCTGACTGGGAATTCAAAGAATATATTGGGGTTACGTGCACCCACAATTTTTACTACTGGTATACAGTGCCAGTTTCTGACTGGGAATTCAAAGAATATATTGGGGTTACGTGCACCCACAATTTTTACTACTGATATATAGTGCCATTGTCTGACTGGGAATTCAAAGAATATATTGGGGTTACGTGCACCCACAATTTTTACTACTGGTATACAGTGCCATTGTCTGACTGGGAATTCAAAGAATATATTGGGGTTACGTGCACCCACAATTTTTACTACTGGTATACAGTGCCATTGTCTGACTGGGAATTCAAAGAATATATTGGGGTTATAAATACCCTCATTTCTTGCTACTGGTATATAGTGCCATTGTCTGACTGGGAATTCAAAGAATATATTGGGGTTACGTGCACCCACAATTTTTACTACTGGTATACAGTGCCAGTTTCTGACTGGGAATTCAAAGAATATATTGGGGTTACGTGCACCCACAATTTTTACTACTGGTATATAGTGCCAATTTCTAACTGGGAATTCAAAATGCGCAAGGCTCCCGGAAAGGGACGTGGACGAGGCCGTGGGCGAGGTCGGGGGAATGGTTCTGGGGAGCAAGGTAGCAGTGAAGCCACAGGGCGTCCCGTGCCTACTCCTGTGGGGCAGCAAGCATTGCGCCACTCCACAGTGCCAGGGTTGCTTGCCACATTAACTAAACTGCAGGGTACAAACCTTAGTAGGCCCGAGAACCAGGAACAGGTCTTGCAATGGCTGTCAGAGAACGCTTACAGCACATTGTCCAGCAGCCAGTCAGACTCTGCCTCCTCTCCTCCTATTACCCAACAGTCTTGTCCTCCTTCCTCCCAAAATTCCCAAGCTTCACAGAACAATAACCCCAAATGTCCCTGCTCCCCAGAGCTGTTCTCCGCTCCTTTCATTGTCCCTCAACCTGCCTCTCCACGTCACGATTCCACGAACCTAACAGAGGAGCATCTGTGTCCAGATGCTCAAACACTAGAGTCTCCTCCATCTCCGTTCGATTTGGTGGTGGATGACCAGCAACCCACCCTCATCGACGATGATGTGACGCAGTTGCCGTCAGGGCATCCAGTTGACCGGCGCATTGTGCGGGAGGAGGAGATGAGACAGGAGTTGGAAGAGGAAGTGGTGGATGATGAGGACACTGACCCGACCTGGACAGGGGGGATGTCAAGCGGGGAAAGTAGTGTGGATGTTGAGGCAAGTGCAGCACCAAAAAGGGTAGCTAGAGGCAGAGGCAGAGGTCAGCAGCTTAGGCGAAGCCAGGCCACACCCGGAATCTCCCAAGATGTTCCAGTTCGTACCCAGCCCCGAAAAACTCCCACCTCGAGGGCACGTTTCTCGAAGGTGTGGAGTTTTTTCAAGGAATGCGCCGAGGACAGATATAGTGTTGTCTGCACAATTTGCCTCTCGAAATTGATTAGGGGCTCTGAGAAGAGCAACCTGTCCACCACTTCAATGCGCCGTCATTTGGAATCCAAGCACTGGAATCAGTGGCAGGCAGCAACGGCAGGACAAAGGCCGCCTGCCGTTCACGCCACTGCCACTGCCTCTGCCACTGCCTCTGCCACTGCCACTGCTGACTGTGCTGGCGATGCACTCCAGAGGACGAGCCAGGACACCACTTCATCTGCCTCCGCCACTTTGTTGACTTCTCCCTCATCCTCCCCTGTTCCTGTCTTATCTCCTTCTCCTGCACCATCAAAGGCACCATCAGGCGCTTCTTTACAACAACCCACCATCTCTCAGACATTGGAGCGGCGGCAGAAATACACTGCTAACCACCCACATGCGCAAGCCTTGAACGCCAACATCGCTAAACTGCTGGCCCAGGAGATGTTGGCGTTCCGGCTTGTTGAAACTCCCGCCTTCCTGGACCTGATGGCAACTGCGGCACCTCGCTATGCCGTCCCTAGCCGTCACTACTTCTCCCGGTGTGCCGTCCCCGCCTTGCACCAGCACGTGTCACTCAACATCAGGCGGGCCCTTAGTTCCGCGCTTTGCACAAAGGTCCACTTGACCACCGACGCGTGGACAAGTGCATGCGGACAGGGACGCTACATTTCACTGACGGCACACTGGGTGAATGTAGTTGAGGCTGGGACTGCTTCCCAAACTGGCCCGGTGTACCTCGTCTCCCCGCCTAACATTCCTGGCAGGGACACGAGAAGAACACCCCCCTCCTCCTCCTCCTCTACCGCCTCCTCCTCCGCCACCGCCTCCTCCTCCGCCACCGCCTCCTCCTCCGCTGTTAGATTGACCCCAGCTACGAGTTGGAAACGTTGCAGCACTGGCGTTGGTAGACGTCAGCAGGCTGTGCTGAAGCTGATCAGCTTGGGGGACAGACAGCACACTGCCTCCGAGGTGAGGGATGCCCTCCTCGATGAGACGGCAATATGGTTTGAGCCGCTGCACCTGGGCCCAGGCATGGTCGTTTGTGATAACGGCCGGAACCTGGTAGCAGCTCTGGAGCTTGCCGGACTCCAACATGTTCCATGCCTGGCCCACGTCTTCAACCTAGTGGTGCAACGTTTCCTAAAGAGCTACCCCAATGTTCCAGAGCTACTGGTGAAAGTGCGGCGCATGTGCGCCCACTTTCGCAAGTCGACAGTAGCCGCTGCTAGCTTAAAATCTCTCCAGCAACGCCTGCATGTGCCACAACACCGGCTTTTGTGCGACGTCCCCACACGCTGGAACTCAACGTTTCAGATGTTGAATAGAGTGGTTGAGCAGCAGAGACCTTTGATGGAATACCAGCTACAAAACCCTAGGGTGCCACAAAGTCAGCTGCCTCAGTTTCTCATCCATGAGTGGCCATGGATGAGAGACCTTTGTGACATCCTACGGGTGTTTGAGGAGTCCACAAGGAGGGTGAGCTCTGAGGATGCGATGGTGAGCCTTACAATCCCGCTCTTGTGTGTTCTGAGAGAATCCCTGATTGACATCAGGGATAACTCAGATCACACAGAGGAGTTAGGGATAGCATCCGATCCGTCACAGCTGGAGAGTAGGTCCACACATCTGTCCGCTTCATCGCGTTTAATGGAGGAGGAGGAGGAGGAGGAAGAAGAGTTGTCCGATGATGTGATGGTGATACAGGAGGCTTCCGGGCAACTTCGAATCGTCCCATTGTTGCAGCGCGGATGGGTAGACATGGAGGATGAGGAGGAAATGGAGATTGAACTTTCCGGTGGGGCCAGAGGAGTCATGCCAACTAACACTGTGGCAGACATGGCTGAGTTCATGTTGGGGTGCTTTACAACCGACAAGCGTATTGTCAAAATCATGGAGGACAACCAGTACTGGATCTTTGCTATCCTTGACCCCCGGTATAAAAACAACATCTCGTCTTTTATTCCGGTAGAGGGGAGGGCCAATCGCATCAATGCTTGCCACAGGCAATTGGTGCAGAATATGATGGAGATGTTTCCAGCATGTGACGTTGGCGGCAGGGAGGGCAGTTCCTCCAGTAGGCAACCAAGTTCTCACCGGTCCACACAAACGAGGGGCACACTGTCTAAGGTCTGGGACACCTTGATGGCACCCCCTCGCCAAAGTGCCGCCACGGAGGGTCCTAGTGTCACCAGGCGTGAGAAGTATAGGCGCATGTTGCGGGAATACCTTTCCGACCACAGCCCTGTCCTCTCCGACCCCTCTGCGCCCTACACGTATTAGGTGTCGAAGTTGGACCTGTGGCTTGAACTTGCCCTATATGCCTTGGAGGTGCTGTCCTGTCCTGCCGCCAGCGTCCTATCTGAGAGGGTGTTCAGTGCAGCCGGTGGCATCATCACTGACAAGCGCACCCGTCTGTCAGCTGAGAGTGCCGACCGGCTCACTTTGATAAAAATGAACCACCACTGGATAGAGCCTTCATTTTTGGGCCCACCTGTGTAAAGCACCCCAACATGAAACTCCATGTCTGTACTCAACCTCTCCAATTCCTCCGCATCCTCATACTCATCCACCATAAGCGTTGCACAATTCTGCTAATACTAGGCTCCCTCCACCCTGATTTCCCCCAACTCTGCTGGTTAGAGGCTCCCTCCACCCTGCTTTCCCACAACTCTGCTGGTTAGAGGCTCCCTCCACCCTGATTTCCACCAACTCTGCTGGTTAGAGGCTCCCTCCACCATGAATTGGTCCAAACTGGGCTGTTTAGCGGCTCCCTCCACCATGAATTGGTCCAAACTGGGGTTTTTAGAGGCTCCCTCCACCATGAATTGGTCCAAACTGGGCTGTTTAGAGGCTCCCTCCACCATGAATTGGTCCAAACTGGGGTTTTTAGAGGCTCTCTCCACCATGAATTGGTCCAAACTGGGCTGTTTAGAGGCTCCCTCCACCATGAATTGGTCCAAACTGGGGTTTTTAGAGGCTCCCTCCACCATGAATTGGTCCAAACTGGGCTGTTTAGAGGCTCCCTCCACCATGAATTGGTCCAAACTGGGGTTTTTAGAGGCTCCCTCCACCATGAATTTGCCCAAACTGGCCTGTTTAGAGGCTCCCTCCACCATGAATTGGTCCAAACTGGGGTTTTTAGAAGCTCTCTCCACCATGAATTGGTCCAAACTGGGCTGGTTAGAGGCTCCCTCCACCATGAATTTGCCCAAACTGGCCTGTTTAGAGGCTCCCTCCACCATGAATTGGTCCAAACTGGGGTTTTTAGAGGCTCCCTCCACCATGAATTGGTCCAAACTGGGGTTTTTAGAGGCTCTTTCCACCATGAATTGGTCCAAACTGGGCTGTTTAGAGGCTCCCTCCATCATGAATTGGTCCAAACTGGGCTGTTTAGAGGCTCCCTCCACCATGAATTGGTCCAAACTGGGGTTTTTAGAGGCTCCCTCCACCATGAATTTGCCCAAACTGGCCTGTTTAGAGGCTCCCTCCACCATGAATTGGTCCAAACTGGGGTTTTTAGAGGCTCTCTCCACCATGAATTGGTCCAAACTGGGGTGGTTAGAGGCTCCCTCCACCATGAATTTGCCCAAACTGGCCTGTTTAGAGGCTCCCTCCACTATGAATTTGCCCAAACTGGCCTGTTTAGAGGCTCCCTCCACCATGAATTGGTCCAAACTGGGGTTTTTAGAGGCTCTCTCCACCATGAATTGGTCCAAACTGGGCTGTTTAGAGGCTCCCTCCATCATGAATTGGTCCAAACTGGGGTTTTTAGAGGCTCCCTCCACCATGAATTGGTCCAAACTGGGGTTTTTAGAGGCTCCCTCCACCATGAATTGGTCCAAACTGGGGTTTTTAGAGGCTCCCTCCACCATGAATTTGCCCAAACTGGGCTGTTTAGAGGCTCCCTCCACCATGAATTTGCCCAAACTGGGCTGTTTAGAGGCTCCCTCCATCATGAATTGGTCCAAACTGGGGTTTTTAGAGGCTCCCTCCACCATGAATTGGTCCAAACTGGGGTTTTTAGAGGCTCCCTCCACCATGAATTGGTCCAAACTGGGCTGTTTAGAGGCTCCCTCCACCATGAATTGGTCCAAACTGGGGTTTTTAGAGGCTCCCTCCACCATGAATTTGCCCAAACTGGCCTGTTTAGAGGCTCCCTCCACCATGAATTTGCCCAAACTGGGCTGTTTAGAGGCTCCCTCCACCATGAATTGGTCCAAACTGGGGTTTTTAGAGGCTCCCTCCACCATGAATTGGTCCAAACTGGGGGTTTTTAGAGGCTCCCTCCACCATGAATTTGCCCAAACTGGGCTGTTTAGAGGCTCCCTCCACCATGAACTGGTCCAAACTGGGGTTTTTAGAGGCTCCCTCCACCATGAATTGGTCCAAACTGGGGTTTTTAGAGGCTCCCTCCACCATGAATTGGTCCAAACTGGGGTTTTTAGAGGCTCCCTCCACCATGAATTTGCCCAAACTGAGCTGTTTAGAGGCTCCCTCCACCATGAATTGGTCCAAACTGGGGTTTTTAGAGGCTCCCTCCACCATGAATTGGTCCAAACTGGGGTTTTTAGAGGCTCCCTCCACCATGAATTTGCCCAAACTGGGCTGTTTAGAGGCTCCCTCCACCATGAATTGGTCCAAACTGGGGTTTTTAGTGGCTCCCTCCACCATGAATTGGTCCAAACTGGGGGTTTTTAGAGGCTCCCTCCACCATGAATTTGCCCAAACTGGGCTGTTTAGAGGCTCCCTCCACCATGAACTGGTCCAAACTGGGGTTTTTAGAGGCTCCCTCCACCATGAATTGGTCCAAACTGGGGTTTTTAGAGGCTCCCTCCACCATGAATTGGTCCAAACTGGGGTTTTTAGAGGCTCCCTCCACCATGAATTTGCCCAAACTGAGCTGTTTAGAGGCTCCCTCCACCATGAATTGGTCCAAACTGGGGTTTTTAGAGGCTCCCTCCACCATGAATTGGTCCAAACTGGGGGTTTTTAGAGGCTCCCTCCACCATGAATTTGCCCAAACTGGGCTGTTTAGAGGCTCCCTCCACCATGAATTGGTCCAAACTGGGGTTTTTAGAGGCTCCCTCCACCATGAATTGGTCCAAACTGGGCTGGTTAGAGGCTCCCTCCACCATGAATTTGCCCAAACTGGGCTGTTTAGAGGCTCCCTCCACCATTAATTGGTCCAAACGGGGGTTTTTAGAGGCTCCCTCCACCATGAATTTGCCCAAACTGGGCTGGTTAGAGGCTCCCTCCACCATGAATTTGCCCAAACTGGGCTGTTTAGAGGCTCCCTCCACCATGAATTGGTCCAAACTGGGCTCTGTAGAGGCTCCCTCCACCATGAATTGGTCCAAACTGGGTTTTTTAGAGGCTCCCTCCACCATGAATTGGTCCAAACTGGGGTTTTTAGAGGCTCCCTCCACCATGAATTGGTCCAAACTGGGGTTTTTAGAGGCTCCCTCCACCATGAATTGGTCCAAACTGGGCTGTTTAGAGGCTCCCTCCACCATGAATTTGCCCAAACTGGGCTGTTTAGAGGCTCCCTCCATCATGAATTGGTCCAAACTGGGGTTTTTAGAGGCTCCCTCCACCATGAATTGGTCCAAACTGGGGTTTTTAGAGGCTCCCTCCACCATGAATTGGTCCAAACTGGGCTGTTTAGAGGCTCCCTCCACCATGAATTGGTCCAAACTGGGGTTTTTAGAGGCTCCCTCCACCATGAATTTGCCCAAACTGGCCTGTTTAGAGGCTCCCTCCACCATGAATTTGCCCAAACTGGGCTGTTTAGAGGCTCCCTCCACCATGAATTGGTCCAAACTGGGGTTTTTAGAGGCTCCCTCCACCATGAATTGGTCCAAACTGGGGGTTTTTAGAGGCTCCCTCCACCATGAATTTGCCCAAACTGGGCTGTTTAGAGGCTCCCTCCACCATGAACTGGTCCAAACTGGGGTTTTTAGAGGCTCCCTCCACCATGAATTGGTCCAAACTGGGGTTTTTAGAGGCTCCCTCCACCATGAATTGGTCCAAACTGGGGTTTTTAGAGGCTCCCTCCACCATGAATTTGCCCAAACTGAGCTGTTTAGAGGCTCCCTCCACCATGAATTGGTCCAAACTGGGGTTTTTAGAGGCTCCCTCCACCATGAATTGGTCCAAACTGGGGGGTTTTAGAGGCTCCCTCCACCATGAATTTGCCCAAACTGGGCTGTTTAGAGGCTCCCTCCACCATGAATTGGTCCAAACTGGGGTTTTTAGAGGCTCCCTCCACCATGAATTGGTCCAAACTGGGGGTTTTTAGAGGCTCCCTCCACCATGAATTTGCCCAAACTGGGCTGTTTAGAGGCTCCCTCCACCATGAATTGGTCCAAACTGGGGTTTTTAGAGGCTCCCTCCACCATGAATTGGTCCAAACTGGGGTTTTTAGAGGCTCCCTCCACCATGAATTTGCCCAAACTGAGCTGTTTAGAGGCTCCCTCCACCATGAATTGGTCCAAACTGGGGTTTTTAGAGGCTCCCTCCACCATGAATTGGTCCAAACTGGGGGTTTTTAGAGGCTCCCTCCACCATGAATTTGCCCAAACTGGGCTGTTTAGAGGCTCCCTCCACCATGAATTGGTCCAAACTGGGGTTTTTAGAGGCTCCCTCCACCATGAATTGGTCCAAACTGGGGGTTTTTAGAGGCTCCCTCCACCATGAATTTGCCCAAACTGGGCTGTTTAGAGGCTCCCTCCACCATGAACTGGTCCAAACTGGGGTTTTTAGAGGCTCCCTCCACCATGAATTGGTCCAAACTGGGGTTTTTAGAGGCTCCCTCCACCATGAATTGGTCCAAACTGGGGTTTTTAGAGGCTCCCTCCACCATGAATTTGCCCAAACTGAGCTGTTTAGAGGCTCCCTCCACCATGAATTGGTCCAAACTGGGGTTTTTAGAGGCTCCCTCCACCATGAATTGGTCCAAACTGGGGGTTTTTAGAGGCTCCCTCCACCATGAATTTGCCCAAACTGGGCTGTTTAGAGGCTCCCTCCACCATGAATTGGTCCAAACTGGGGTTTTTAGAGGCTCCCTCCACCATGAATTGGTCCAAACTGGGCTGGTTAGAGGCTCCCTCCACCATGAATTTGCCCAAACTGGGCTGTTTAGAGGCTCCCTCCACTATGAATTGGTCCAAACGGGGGTTTTTAGAGGCTCCCTCCACCATGAATTTGCCCAAACTGGGCTGGTTAGAGGCTCCCTCCACCATGAATTTGCCCAAACTGGGCTGTTTAGAGGCTCCCTCCACCATGAATTGGTCCAAACTGGGCTGTTTAGAGGCTCCCTCCACCATGAATTGGTCCAAACTGGGTTTTTTAGAGGCTCCCTCCACCATGAATTGGTCCAAACTGGGGTTTTTAGAGGCTCCCTCCACCATGAATTGGTCCAAACTGGGGTTTTTAGAGGCTCCCTCCACCATGAATTGGTCCAAACTGGGCTGTTTAGAGGCTCCCTCCACCATGAATTTGCCCAAACTGGGCTGTTTAGAGGCTCCCTCCATCATGAATTGGTCCAAACTGGGGTTTTTAGAGGCTCCCTCCACCATGAATTGGTCCAAACTGGGGTTTTTAGAGGCTCCCTCCACCATGAATTGGTCCAAACTGGGCTGTTTAGAGGCTCCCTCCACCATGAATTGGTCCAAACTGGGGTTTTTAGAGGCTCCCTCCACCATGAATTTGCCCAAACTGGCCTGTTTAGAGGCTCCCTCCACCATGAATTTGCCCAAACTGGGCTGTTTAGAGGCTCCCTCCACCATGAATTGGTCCAAACTGGGGTTTTTAGAGGCTCCCTCCACCATGAATTGGTCCAAACTGGGGGTTTTTAGAGGCTCCCTCCACCATGAATTTGCCCAAACTGGGCTGTTTAGAGGCTCCCTCCACCATGAACTGGTCCAAACTGGGGTTTTTAGAGGCTCCCTCCACCATGAATTGGTCCAAACTGGGGTTTTTAGAGGCTCCCTCCACCATGAATTGGTCCAAACTGGGGTTTTTAGAGGCTCCCTCCACCATGAATTTGCCCAAACTGAGCTGTTTAGAGGCTCCCTCCACCATGAATTGGTCCAAACTGGGGTTTTTAGAGGCTCCCTCCACCATGAATTGGTCCAAACTGGGGGGTTTTAGAGGCTCCCTCCACCATGAATTTGCCCAAACTGGGCTGTTTAGAGGCTCCCTCCACCATGAATTGGTCCAAACTGGGGTTTTTAGAGGCTCCCTCCACCATGAATTGGTCCAAACTGGGGGTTTTTAGAGGCTCCCTCCACCATGAATTTGCCCAAACTGGGCTGTTTAGAGGCTCCCTCCACCATGAATTGGTCCAAACTGGGGTTTTTAGAGGCTCCCTCCACCATGAATTGGTCCAAACTGGGGTTTTTAGAGGCTCCCTCCACCATGAATTTGCCCAAACTGAGCTGTTTAGAGGCTCCCTCCACCATGAATTGGTCCAAACTGGGGTTTTTAGAGGCTCCCTCCACCATGAATTGGTCCAAACTGGGGGTTTTTAGAGGCTCCCTCCACCATGAATTTGCCCAAACTGGGCTGTTTAGAGGCTCCCTCCACCATGAATTGGTCCAAACTGGGGTTTTTAGAGGCTCCCTCCACCATGAATTGGTCCAAACTGGGGGTTTTTAGAGGCTCCCTCCACCATGAATTTGCCCAAACTGGGCTGTTTAGAGGCTCCCTCCACCATGAACTGGTCCAAACTGGGGTTTTTAGAGGCTCCCTCCACCATGAATTGGTCCAAACTGGGGTTTTTAGAGGCTCCCTCCACCATGAATTGGTCCAAACTGGGGTTTTTAGAGGCTCCCTCCACCATGAATTTGCCCAAACTGAGCTGTTTAGAGGCTCCCTCCACCATGAATTGGTCCAAACTGGGGTTTTCAGAGGCTCCCTCCACCATGAATTGGTCCAAACTGGGGGTTTTTAGAGGCTCCCTCCACCATGAATTTGCCCAAACTGGGCTGTTTAGAGGCTCCCTCCACCATGAATTGGTCCAAACTGGGGTTTTTAGAGGCTCCCTCCACCATGAATTGGTCCAAACTGGGCTGGTTAGAGGCTCCCTCCACCATGAATTTGCCCAAACTGGGCTGTTTAGAGGCTCCCTCCACTATGAATTGGTCCAAACGGGGGTTTTTAGAGGCTCCCTCCACCATGAATTTGCCCAAACTGGGCTGGTTAGAGGCTCCCTCCACCATGAATTTGCCCAAACTGGGCTGTTTAGAGGCTCCCTCCACCATGAATTGGTCCAAACTGGGCTGTTTAGAGGCTCCCTCCACCATGAATTGGTCCAAACTGGGTTTTTTAGAGGCTCCCTCCACCATGAATTGGTCCAAACTGGGGTTTTTAGAGGCTCCCTCCACCATGAATTGGTCCAAACTGGGGTTTTTAGAGGCTCCCTCCACCATGAATTGGTCCAAACTGGGCTGTTTAGAGGCTCCCTCCACCATGAATTTGCCCAAACTGGGCTGTTTAGAGGCTCCCTCCATCATGAATTGGTCCAAACTGGGGTTTTTAGAGGCTCCCTCCACCATGAATTGGTCCAAACTGGGGTTTTTAGAGGCTCCCTCCACCATGAATTGGTCCAAACTGGGCTGTTTAGAGGCTCCCTCCACCATGAATTGGTCCAAACTGGGGTTTTTAGAGGCTCCCTCCACCATGAATTTGCCCAAACTGGCCTGTTTAGAGGCTCCCTCCACCATGAATTTGCCCAAACTGGGCTGTTTAGAGGCTCCCTCCACCATGAATTGGTCCAAACTGGGGTTTTTAGAGGCTCCCTCCACCATGAATTGGTCCAAACTGGGGGTTTTTAGAGGCTCCCTCCACCATGAATTTGCCCAAACTGGGCTGTTTAGAGGCTCCCTCCACCATGAACTGGTCCAAACTGGGGTTTTTAGAGGCTCCCTCCACCATGAATTGGTCCAAACTGGGGTTTTTAGAGGCTCCCTCCACCATGAATTGGTCCAAACTGGGGTTTTTAGAGGCTCCCTCCACCATGAATTGGTCCAAACTGGGGTTTTTAGAGGCTCCCTCCACCATGAATTGGTCCAAACTGGGGGGTTTTAGAGGCTCCCTCCACCATGAATTTGCCCAAACTGGGCTGTTTAGAGGCTCCCTCCACCATGAATTGGTCCAAACTGGGGTTTTTAGAGGCTCCCTCCACCATGAATTGGTCCAAACTGGGGTTTTTAGAGGCTCCCTCCACCATGAATTGGTCCAAACTGGGCTGGTTAGAGGCTCCCTCCACCATGAATTTGCCCAAACTGGGCTGTTTAGAGGCTCCCTCCACTATGAATTGGTCCAAACGGGGGTTTTTAGAGGCTCCCTCCACCATGAATTTGCCCAAACTGGGCTGGTTAGAGGCTCCCTCCACCATGAATTTGCCCAAACTGGGCTGTTTAGAGGCTCCCTCCACCATGAATTGGTCCAAACTGGGCTGTTTAGAGGCTCCCTCCACCATGAATTGGTCCAAACTGGGTTTTTTAGAGGCTCCCTCCACCATGAATTGGTCCAAACTGGGGTTTTTAGAGGCTCCCTCCACCATGAATTGGTCCAAACTGGGGTTTTTAGAGGCTCCCTCCACCATGAATTGGTCCAAACTGGGCTGTTTAGAGGCTCCCTCCACCATGAAATTGCCCAAACTGGGCTGTTTAGAGGCTCCCTCCATCATGAATTGGTCCAAACTGGGGTTTTTAGAGGCTCCCTCCACCATGAATTGGTCCAAACTGGGGTTTTTAGAGGCTCCCTCCACCATGAATTGGTCCAAACTGGGCTGTTTAGAGGCTCCCTCCACCATGAATTGGTCCAAACTGGGGTTTTTAGAGGCTCCCTCCACCATGAATTTGCCCAAACTGGCCTGTTTAGAGGCTCCCTCCACCATGAATTTGCCCAAACTGGGCTGTTTAGAGGCTCCCTCCACCATGAATTGGTCCAAACTGGGGTTTTTAGAGGCTCCCTCCACCATGAATTGGTCCAAACTGGGGGTTTTTAGAGGCTCCCTCCACCATGAATTTGCCCAAACTGGGCTGTTTAGAGGCTCCCTCCACCATGAACTGGTCCAAACTGGGGTTTTTAGAGGCTCCCTCCACCATGAATTGGTCCAAACTGGGGTTTTTAGAGGCTCCCTCCACCATGAATTGGTCCAAACTGGGGTTTTTAGAGGCTCCCTCCACCATGAATTGGTCCAAACTGGGGTTTTTAGAGGCTCCCTCCACCATGAATTGGTCCAAACTGGGGGGTTTTAGAGGCTCCCTCCACCATGAATTTGCCCAAACTGGGCTGTTTAGAGGCTCCCTCCACCATGAATTGGTCCAAACTGGGGTTTTTAGAGGCTCCCTCCACCATGAATTGGTCCAAACTGGGGGTTTTTAGAGGCTCCCTCCACCATGAATTTGCCCAAACTGGGCTGTTTAGAGGCTCCCTCCACCATGAACTGGTCCAAACTGGGGTTTTTAGAGGCTCCCTCCACCATGAATTGGTCCAAACTGGGGTTTTTAGAGGCTCCCTCCACCATGAATTGGTCCAAACTGGGGTTTTTAGAGGCTCCCTCCACCATGAATTTGCCCAAACTGAGCTGTTTAGAGGCTCCCTCCACCATGAATTGGTCCAAACTGGGGTTTTTAGAGGCTCCCTCCACCATGAATTGGTCCAAACTGGGGTTTTTTAGAGGCTCCCTCCACCATGAATTTGCCCAAACTGGGCTGTTTAGAGGCTCCCTCCACCATGAATTGGTCCAAACTGGGGTTTTTAGAGGCTCCCTCCACCATGAATTGGTCCAAACTGGGGGTTTTTAGAGGCTCCCTCCACCATGAATTTGCCCAAACTGGGCTGTTTAGAGGCTCCCTCCACCATGAACTGGTCCAAACTGGGGTTTTTAGAGGCTCCCTCCACCATGAATTGGTCCAAACTGGGGTTTTTAGAGGCTCCCTCCACCATGAATTGGTCCAAACTGGGGTTTTTAGAGGCTCCCTCCACCATGAATTTGCCCAAACTGAGCTGTTTAGAGGCTCCCTCCACCATGAATTGGTCCAAACTGGGGTTTTTAGAGGCTCCCTCCACCATGAATTTGCCCAAACTGGGCTGTTTAGAGGCTCCCTCCACCATGAATTGGTCCAAACTGGGGTTTTTAGAGGCTCCCTCCACCATGAATTGGTCCAAACTGGGCTGGTTAGAGGCTCCCTCCACCATGAATTTGCCCAAACTGGGCTGTTTAGAGGCTCCCTCCACTATGAATTGGTCCAAACGGGGGTTTTTAGAGGCTCCCTCCACCATGAATTTGCCCAAACTGGGCTGGTTAGAGGCTCCCTCCACCATGAATTTGCCCAAACTGGGCTGTTTAGAGGCTCCCTCCACCATGAATTGGTCCAAACTGGGCTGTTTAGAGGCTCCCTCCACCATGAATTGGTCCAAACTGGGTTTTTTAGAGGCTCCCTCCACCATGAATTGGTCCAAACTGGGGTTTTTAGAGGCTCCCTCCACCATGAATCCAAACTGGGGTTTTTAGAGGCTCCCTCCACCATGAATTTGCCCAAACTCTGCTGGTTAGAGGCTCAATCCACCCTGATTTTCAAAACAAATGTTGGTGCCAACCTCAACTTACTACAAGGGCCAAATTCACTGCTGGTGACAAGCTCTCCTCACTGCAAGTGCCAAATACACATGTTTCAAGGTGTTTTCCTACTGTCAGAGAGGTGGTATTGAGTGTGTAAAGTGTGTAGTTGTTAGGCAGTGATGTTGGGGTAATAGAGGGTCTTTGGTGTGTTAGATGCCCCCAGACATGCTTCCCCTGCTGTCCCAGTGTCATTCCAGAGGTGTTGGCATCATTTCCTGGGTTGTCATAGTGGACTTGGTGACCCTCCAGACACGGATTTGGGTTTCCCCCTTAACGAGTATCTGTTCCCCATAGACTATAATGGGGTTCGAAACCCGTTCGAACACACGAACATTGAGCGGCTGTTCGAATCGAATTTCGAACCTCGAACATTTTAGTGTTCGCTCATCTCTACTCGTTAACACTTAATTTCTAATCAGCCAATCACATGGCGGCAACTCAGTGCATTTAGGCATGTAGACATGGTCAAGACAATTTCCTGCAGTTCAAACCGAGCATCAGTATGGGGAAGAAAGGTGATTTGAGTGCCTTTGAACGTGGCATGGTTGTTGGTGCCAGAAGGTCTGGTCTGAGTATTTCAGAAACTGCTGATCTACTGGGATTTTCACGCACAACCATCTCTAGGGTTTACAGAGAATGGTCCGAAAAAGAAAAAACATCCAGTGAGCGGCAGTTCTGTGGGCGGAAATGCGTTGTTGATGCCAGAGGTCAGAGGAGAATGGCCAGACTGGTTCGAGCTGATAGAAAGGCAACAGTGACTCAAATAGCCACCAAGGTACAACCAAGGTAGCCAGAAGAGCATCTCTGAACGCACAGTACGTCGAACTTTGAGGCAGATGGGCTACAGCAGCAGAAGACCACACCGGGTGCCACTCCTTTCAGCTAAGAACAGGAAACTGAGGCTACAATTTGCACAAGCTCATCGAAATTGGACAATTGAAGATTGGACAAACGTTGCCTGGTCTGATGAGTCTCGATTTCTGCTGCGACATTCGGATGGTAGGGTCAGAATTTGGTGTCAACAACATGAAAGCATGGATCCATCCTGCCTTGTATCAACGGTTCAGGCTGGTGGTGGTGGTGTCATGGTGTGGGGAATATTTTCTTGGCACTCTTTGGGCCCCTTGGTACCAATTGAGCATCGTTGCAACGCCAAAGCCTACCTGAGTATTGTTGCTGACCATGTCCATCCCTTTATGACCACAATGTACCCAACATCTGATGGCTACTTTCAGCAGGATAATGCGCCATGTCATAAAGCTGGAATCATCTCAGACTGGTTTCTTGAACATGACAATGAGTTCACTGTACTCCAATGGCCTCCACAGTCACCAGATCTCAATCCAATAGAGCATCTTTGGGATGTGGTGGAACGGGAGATTCGCATCATGGATGTGCAGCCGACAAATCTGCGGCAACTGTGTGATGCCATCATGTCAATATGGACCAAAATCTCTGAGGAATGCTTCCAGCACCTTGTTGAATCTATGCCACGAAGAATTGAGGCAGTTCTGAAGGCAAAAGGGGGTCCAACCCGTTACTAGCATGGTGTACCTAATAAAGTGGCCGGTGAGTGTATAGTTTGGTATTAGCATCCAGTTTATGTTCTATTCTAGCAAGGAATCAAATCAAATCAAATTGGCACGTCCGAATAGATATTTGGCATTGCCAAAACTAGTAAAGTTGGGGGGGGGGAGTTGGATTCAGGTGGGTGAGTGGTGGGTATGGGGGGGGGGGGGTTAGGGTATAACAATCCGTGGAGTCTCGTCTTCCTCTTAGTTGTTGACCGCTATATGGGGAGGTGGGGTGGGGTGGATGGTTTGGGGTATAACAGTCCATGGAGTCTCATCTTCCTCTTGTTTGGTGACAGCTGGACACGTATTGGGCAGTGATCTCCACAGTGGCCTCTTCTTCTCCCAGTAGGATGTAGAGTTTCCTCTTCTCGTCTGCAGATATGAAGTCTGGGATGTGGGCAGAGAGTCTTTAGTAGTAGACGGTCCTCACAGCTGAGTATTTGGTGCAGTGTAGCAGGAAGTGGTTCTCGTCTTCTAGGGCCCCCTGGTCACAGTGCTGGCACAGTCTGTTCTCCCGTGGGTTGTACGTCTGCCTGTGTTGCCCGTCTCCATCTCCCGTTTGCACAGTAATGCACACTCACTGTAAAATGCATATTACTATAATGTATATCACAAGTATTTTTACTTTAGGCAGCAGCTACTGGTAGCAGAATAAGGAACCCATTGAAGTCAATGGGAGGCTTTTTTTTCCAGAGCTGAAATTCCACACCAAATTCAGTGCCATTTTCCTCCGTGTGAATGCACCCTAAGGGTGCATTCACACTACGTATACTGAAGCTTATTCTGAACGTAAAACACGTTCAGAATAAGTGGCGTATAAAGCAGCTCCATTCATTTCTATGGGAGCCGGCATACGAGCGCTCCCCATAGAAACGAATGGGCTGCTTCTTTCACTACGAGCAGTCCCATTGAAGTGAATGGGAAGTGCTGGCGTATACGGCAAGCTCTGCTTATGCCGAGCCATACACGCCGGCACTTCCCATTCACTTCAATGGGACTGCTCGCAGTGAAAGAAGCAGCCCATTCATTTCTATGGGGAGCGCTCATATGCCGGCTCCCATAGAAATGAATGGAGCTGCTTTATACGCCACTTATTCTGAACGTGTTTTACGTTCAGAATAAGCTTCAGTATACGTAGTGTGAATGCACCCTAAGAGCGCCTATCTCACAAAAGAGAGCCCAATTAGCATATTGGGTGCTGAAAATAACAAAAATGATTGTTTGGGAACGGTGGCGGCTAGAGAAAAAATTCTAACTACACCTCAATCTGTGAAGCAACGCTAATAGAGGGATGCAAAGAGTTGCAGTTGGTGGAAGTGACGAAAGGTTCTCAGGCATTTTTCGATTTTTGATTTTCGTTTTTGACTTCCCAACTTCCAAACACCACAACGTTGTTATTTTTCTTTTCACAGAGTCATATGAGGGTTTAATGTTTGCGGGACAAATTGGACTTTGTAGAGTAGTGGCACCATTTAATATTCTGTATGAAGCCGGACAAACTGCATTTGTGCGGCTTTCTTACAGGTTTTGTTTCCACGACGTTCACTGTGAAGCCAAAGTGACATGTCTCTTGTATTCTAAGGCGACTTTTTTGTGGGGCCAATTGTACTTTTTAGTTATACCATTGTGGGGAATATTTGATGTTTTTATCGCTTTTTATTCAAATTTAATGGGAATTGAAAAAGCAAAAAAAAATGGTGGTTTGGAGCTTTTGATTTTTTTCCCACTACAGCTTTTGCCATATGAGAAAAATAGTTTTCTATGTTCGTAAACTGGGCGTTTTCTGATGTGGGGATGTTTAATTTTTTTATATTTGTCTTTGTTTATTCATTTTTATTTCAAATCTAGGGAAAGGTGGGTAATTTCTTCATTAAATTTTTATTAAATTCTCAAAAAAATATATCAGAACAACATACAGTGGTTGATCAATGTCGGAGGGGAGGATCAAAGAAGGGGTGGAGAGGGAAGGAAAATGCAATCGGGAGAAGGCATATAAGGTAAAGGGGGAAAAGGGTAACAATAAACTCTGTCACAGCAGAGTTACAATATACAATAAGAACAATCAAAAAGGAGAAGGGAGGGACCTCGAGAGTTCCTGAAAAATGAAGATTTGTAGTGTGTATAGAGAGGATAGAAAATAGAAGGACGAAAGGAGGGTGATTTGTATTTATTATTATTATTAATAATAATAATAATAATAACTTTTCCTTACAATTTCAAACTTTTTTTTATTGGCCCTCTAGGGGGCTTGAACCTGCAATTTTTCTGATTAGCTACGTAGAGAATAGATATAATACATTGACAAGCCTAGGAATCTTCAGTAGGCTCACAGCTGCCAAGGAATCAGAATGGCTTGCTATGTGGGAGCGATCCTACACCGACAATGCTCCCCATCGGTCCCACGGCACAATTTTCCACTTTGGGGGGCTATATCTTGATGCAATGTCTGCAATCAGAGTGATCTCTCATCGCAGGCATTAGCGCCGGGTCTCTGCTGTACAATACAGTGGAAACTCGGTAGCTATGGTGGCCACTCTGTCATCTCTGCAGACCTGACATCTGTCATAATAGTACTGCGGATGTCGGGAAGGGGTTAAAGCGGTGGTTGTGGTAGTGTGCATGTATGGCTTCATTCATTTGTGTGGGACTGCTGTAACTAGCCAAGATCAGTTCTTTGGGTAAGTTAAATCGTGAGTTTTCTGGACTGGAATTTGACGCGGAGGTCGCCTCAGATTCCATTCCAATAAACGGCTAGCCACTCCGGATTAGGCCCAAATGAATGGGCCTAGTCAGGAGGGAGGAATCCGCCTGAAGAAAGGGCAGGATGCTTCTTTTTTCCACGAGAGGGAATAAACCGCTCGCAGAAAAAGGAAATAACCGACTCCCATTGATTTAAATGGGAGGCGGTTTTTGAGCCGGATTCTGACACGGATTCCGCGTCAAAATCCATCCCAAAACAACCCTTTGCCTTTTTTTGTTTGTTTGTTTCTTTATGTATATTATGAGCCCCATATAGGGGTCACAATCTATAATTATTTTCCTATCAGTATGCCTTTGTAGAATGGGAGGAAATCCACGCAAACACGCAGAGAATATACACACTCCTTGCAGATGTTGTTCCCGGCGGGATTCAAACCCAGGACTCCAGCGCTGAAGTGCTAACCACTGAGCCACCGTGTTGCCCCTACTGGCCTTTGCCTTTCCCATACAAGAGAATAGAGTGGTGGTCATCTATGCTCTATACCACATCATTTACACAGGGCACTTGGGGACCCCCATTCTTGTGACCAGTGGTGGTCTCCAACAACCTGGCACTTCTCTCCTGTCCTATAGATTTATGGATAGAGGAATAAATGCTCATGGGAAATCCCCTTTGTACATTATACAACTGTAATACATCTTTCTTCTCTAATATATATGTAGATCCTACGTATATTCCCACTGCTCACTATGTAATCATTTGTTAATGTGAAAATAACTTGAGATAATAAATTACGGTATTTTTTTGTACATATGTGGGAAAATATGGTCATTCTTCTATCTACAAGCAGTCACATGACAAATGGAGCTGTGAAACCTGGGCTAGAAAGAAACAGTGCCCCTTATCCAATGTAATGAATAGGCCGAGCTGATAAAGCACCTGTTTACACGGGCGGGTCAGCTGTGTCTCAACCAAAGCATGAGAGTGCAACCGCCACACAAAGGAAAGACTTTTGCTCCCATGAAAGGGGTGGTAATATTTGAGTATGTTTCGAGATCAGCGTTGAGATAAATCCAGGAATTTACACCTATTGCATGTCCGGCTTTTGGCCCGCACGATCAACACCCGGAGCGTGAAAGGGCAGCAAAGCCCCTCCTTCCACTGTCCCATAAATTAACATGAACTGTTAAATCACATTGCGGTTTGTTGTCCTAGGCTAAATATTTTCAAAACCATTTGTCTTGTAAATTCCCTGCGCTGAATACATGTAAAGCCTAGGCGTGTTTCATTGTGTCATTTCACGTTTATTTAACCAGTGCAGCCTTTATTTTACCTGTGAAGTCTTGGAGCAATTGTCAAAAAATGTGCCAGGTTAAACATCTGCAGCCTTCGGAGTGGGGAACTTTGTGGAAGTCGGGAAAGACGGTTTGCACAGGGAGGCGACTGCTTTCATTGGTTACTACATGTACAGTAGCTGGCTTATACCATGCAGGTGTCCGGGTGACTACTCCACTTTGTTCTCAGGCTGTCAAAAAATATATATTAAGAATTTTGACAAACAAGATTGATTTTTATTTTTTTGTTACTGATGTTGCTTAAAGGGGTAGTTCAGAAATTTTGATTTTTTTTTTTCTAAAAATAGCGACACACTTGTCCATGGCCTCAGTCTAGTAGTATCATAGGTTGAGGCTTCAAAGTATGAGGATCTGACTGCTGGGACTCTCTCTGATCACAAGCAATGGAGTCGCCAAATGGGGCAGTGCTTGTCCGTATCCTTGGAGTAATTCATCTCTATAGGACAGAAGAAGATAGCTACCACGGTAAAGAGTTGAATGGAGTGACAGCTAATAAGTTTGACACTTCATTCAAGCACGGGACTCGGGACCCTTGTCTCGTGATCAGTGGGTATCCCAGTGGTTAAGGGTAAGTTCACATGGGGTTTCCTGTTCCGGATTTTGATGCCGTATCCGCCTCAAAATCCTGACCAAAAAGACGGCTCCCATTGAAAAAAGAAGTGACTTGTTCATTCTTTCAGGCAGATTCGCCTTACGACATCCACCTGAAGACACTCCCTCCCGACTAGGCCCATTCATTTGGGCCTCATCCGGAGTGAAGTGCGCGGCTGGTGCAGTGCACTGGCATCCAGTTGCAGCTATCCGTACTTTGGACCGGAACCTGAGGTCAAAATACGGTCCAAAAAAACCCGTGTGAACTTACCCTAAGTGTTATCATCCAGTGTACAATCCCTTTGACCACAGATTTTTCAAAAATTTTGGGGGGCCACACGGTGGCTCAGTGGTTAGCACTGCAGCCTTGCAGCACTGGGTCTTGGTGTTCAAATCCCGCCAAGGGCAAAAAACCATCTGCAAGGAGTTTGTATGTTCTCCCCGTGTTTGCATGGATTTCCATCCCATATTCCAAAAAGACATACAGATAGGGAAAAAATGTACATTGTGAGCTCTATGTGGGGCTCACAATCTACATTTAAAAAAAAAAAAAAAAGATTTTTCAAAAATTTCACTTTTCTCATCCAGATTTATTGGTGGAACATAATAGACCTTTTAGGCAGCATCAACAATTTTCCTCATTCGTATCATAAAAAATATTGGTTCTTTGTATATGGTTTACAAGTGATCATCTTTAAGACTAGGGCTAGCTTAAAGAGGTTGTTAATGCAGGACATGAAAAACCCCTGATGATCAGCACATTTCAAAGGGTATACCCGTATGTTACATGGTATTACCTGAAACCAATAGGGGATCAATCAATATATGGTATGTGCTGAGTACTCCAAAGTGCAATTATTCAGTCAAAATGACAGCTATGAGTGGAAATGTCCTTAAAGGGTTTGTCAGGTTTTGAAAACCTATTTTAAATGTAATAAGGTAATAGATTTGAGCCCCTCAATGGGACTTCAAAATATTAGTTGGAACTCTGAGGATCGTCTCTCACTCTTTTTGCACATGAGGTGTGTAATTCACTCTTTGCCCCATAGAGGCACTGTAGGGAAAATGAAAACTAGCTGCTGAGTTCGGTCACAGTGTAAAGCTAGGGTTGGGGGGATATCGTCACTCCATAGGGAGAGAACCACCATTTAGGTGTGTGGAGTCTTATTAAGCCATGAGCGCTCCACTGTGCAAAGGAACATGGGAAGAATATGCAAATCTGACTTCCATGATGTAATTAGGAAGCCAGTGCCTCAAGTATGCACACCAATAGAGGGTGCTGACTGAGAATGGGCAAGTCTATATTCCATGATGTAATTAGGAAGACAGAGTCTCAGTCAAGTTTCAGTGTAAAGCTAATCACTGGTGTTTACAGGTTACTGTCAGAAGACACTTCACACGATTCATTCAGTCCATTTATTGTTTGCCACATGTAGTCATTTTATTTTTAACACAATAATCTGGACAAGGAATTTTTTTTCATCACAATGCCTAGTAAGACATTTTACTGTAACCCTGAACTGAACAGTCCTTACCCAGCCAAGTGTTTGCTCTTCCCTCTTCTTCATCCTTTATGGTGCTAGATGTGCGACCACCCAGTGGGACTCACTTAGCTGAGACACTCAGATGTTACCAATAAACACCTTTGTACAGATCACCCTGTAAAAGATAACCCTCTTAGTCATGAAATAGCACTGTAGGTGCAGAAAGCCTTCTTACACATCACGTCTTTGTAGAGAAATCAGGTACCAAGTGCAACCAGGGTGACCAGTACAGCTCTGCAAATGACTACCGGAGTGTTTTCAAGTGGCTAAGAGGCATGAAAACTATTTATTTAAAGGGAACGTGCCAGTAAACAAGTCAATAGATTTATAGGTGATCTGTCTTCTATAACCTTTCAAAGAGTGTTCCCAAAAACACCAGTGACTATAGGTCCCAAGTTGTCCTCTTGCAACAGTCTATCGTGCCTCTCTGTAAACTCTTTACCTGTGGCTAGTAAAATGTTCTGCAATGTTATAGTTCATCCCCATTTTCAAGATCTGTTTGGTGAATAGAAAATAATAGCAAATCTGGGGTCTGACGGCTGGGACCCCCCACTCAATGGGGCTCCCGAGGGGACTGCTGGAGATAGCCAAGGACTGTATTTGGTTATCTCTATTGGTTCCAAAGACTTTGGAGCAGCAATGCTCATGCTTGACTATCACGCTATTCATAAGGGTGACACGATACCCCGTTCTTGTTATCTCTGGGGGTCCCAGCAGTTGGTCCTCCACTGATCACACAGTTACCTATCCTGTGGATTGAAGACATGTTTTTATCTTAGCACAACCTATTTAAAACCTATTTAGACCTGGAACTATACAGTGTACACAGTTCTTCACCATTATGGGATCGGGCAGTTGAGTTATTAGGTACAGGCTGAGGTCAAGGTTGGCTGAGTACGTTCACAGTCTAGTCTACAGCTCAGATCAGGGGCAATGGTTTGGAGGTGAGGAACAAGATTGGGTCTGACATGGGAAATTAGCAGAGTCAGGTAACAAGCTGGGGTAAAAATACAGGTAGTCAGAACTAGGAACCAGGAACTAGCAAACTAGAAACCTATGGGGAAAGGTGTCTGTTATAACAATGGGCAAAGGAGTATTGGACAGATTGCACGCATCCTACGAGCACTCGCAAAAGATGAGGAGCAAGGAAAGGAAGAAGCTGCACAACAAAGCTTAAAGGTGCCCGTGACTACTTGGAGGGGCAAAACCCTAGCAGTCACAAGCCGCTAGCGCTACAGCAAGGAGTATTATATCAAACAGAGCTGTATAGTACAACATTTTATGACATTTCTTATATCATTTGCTGTACTTACGTTCATGAAAATTTTAATACTGTATTATCAATTTCTCAGCCATGCATATGCTTTTACTATGTTCAATATTCCTAGACAAGAAACATAGAATATTTGCTTAGGTTCCCGAGTTCTGATATGTAAGTGCATTAATTCTGCACAAATATGCTATCAGCCTCTGCTCAAACAGCAGAAAATGGCTTCTGTAATATATAAGTATATCACTTACTGTGAGGTCCTCTCCTGGGTTACATATATGGAGAATGTATAGTACACCGGGTGTATTATAACATTGTATAACACGCCAACACTATTTACATTTTGTTCATAGAGAATAATGGAACCACAATTAATGGAGTCATAAGTTTGAATCCGACCAAGGACAACTTCTGCGTGTTCTCTCCATGTTTGTGTAGGTTTCCTCTGGGTCCGCCAGTTTCCTCCCACAAAATCCGCGGACATTAGCATCGGACACTAGCTGTGTCCGTTACATTTTGCATTGATTTCATGGGACATCATGTGCGTTCTTTTACAGTCTGTGTCTGTCCTTAAGTGTCCGTACATGTAGGGTTTTGCTGTCTGCTTGAAAAATCGAACATCTTTGTGAACGGCCACTTAAGGACAGACACGGACTGTAAAAGAACGCACATGATGTCCCATGAAATCAATGCAAAATGTAACAGACACAGCTAGTGTCCGATACTAATGTCGGACACCAACGCTAGTGTGAACGTCCCCTTACACTGCTGCAGCATGATATCTTATCATAGAAGGCTACAAAAAACAATGAAAAGTCATTGGAAAAATGTTTTTCAAATAACTTGTGTTTTTTGCTTCCTTCTGTGATAAGATATCATGCTGCAGCAGTGTAACCAACTGCATCGGGTCAACTCTGCTACATCTGTAAGTCATCAATATCTGAAGAATGGATCAGACACGTGGGACTGCTGCTGGGCAAGTGTTCAGATGAGTGCCACGGCCTCCTCGCTGAATATCAAGCACAGCAATGTACCTTGTGTACGAGTTGTGCTTGGGATTACAGTTCAGTCTCATTCACTTGAATGGGCATGTGTTGCAGCTGTACCATGTGACCAATGTGTGACATCATAGGCTGAGAAAAGAGGCAAAAGTATTGGACCTCCGCTGATCAGATATTGACGATAGATCATTCATAGTTTATTCCTGGAAAACCTCTTTAGGGAACCTTCACATGGAGTTACGCTCCACTCATTCTGAACGTAAAACTCGTTCAGAATGAGCGCATGAAAACCAGCTCTCATTGACTTGAATACCCGCTCATGCATGAGCCCACTGTGGAATGAAATGTATGCACTGTGTGGCCCGAAACGCATTGTGTATCCATAAAGGAGTACCTATTATCTATATCGGGCGAACGCTGTTTTCCTTCTTGGCCGAAACCTACAAGGGGGCTGGTCCATTTTTTTCTCCGCATCTCTACGTCTGAGTGACGTCTACAGCAGCTGCCTAGACCCTTGAATTAGGGTGTTACGAGCTTCTTGAGTGTTGTGGTATTACACAACCTCCTCAGGTGAGGGGGCATTTGTCCCAACCTAAATTAGTCCAATTTTGTAAATTTATTACACGAGGATCCGCTCGGTGTGGTCTCTTTTCTTGTATCTAATGTACACAGTCATGTCACAGTACAGATACAATGCACACAGTCATGTCATAGTACAGATATAAAGCACACAGTCATGTCACAGTACAGATACAATGCACACAGTCATGTCACAGTACAGATACAATGCACATAGTCATGTCATAGTACCGATACAATGCACACAGTCATGTCATAGTACAGATATAAAGCACACAGTCATGTCATAGTACAGATATAAAGCACACAGTCATGTCACAGTAAAGATTATAATGCACACAGTGATTTCACAGTACAGAGATGATGCGGACAGTCATGACACAAGACATGGATAATGCAATCAGTCATGTCACAGTACAGCAATAATACACACAGTGATGTCCAGGGCACTTATTCTCTGTCTACTACTCCTTCAAAAATATGATGTTACAATACAGGGATAAGACACCCAGTGGTATCACAGTACAGGAATAAAGCACACATCCCTGTCATAGTACAGGAATAAAGCACATAATGATGTCACAGTACTGGAATAAAATACACAGCCATGCTACAGCACAGGGATCTTCTATTTTGTGACATTACAGATATCACATTACAGTAACACCGACATAATGCTCACAAAAAGATCATGCTATAACTCCTTGATATCACAGCACATCAAATTACAATATAATGCTGTCACCATGAAGGTAGAATGAACACATGATATCACACCAGAAAGATACTGCAGTGATGTCACCTTACAGGAGCAAAACAAAAAGCAATGCACCTTTCCATCACTCATTGTTGTCAATGACTATTCCATATATATATATATATATATATATATATATATATATATATATATATATATATATATATATATATATGTACACCCGTAAGATCTTATTCTACAAAGCTTTAATAGGAAGAACGATTTCCCAACGTGACTTCGTTTAACCATTTAATGAGCTTTACTTGTTGTTTTATACAAAGTAAATGAATGAAGGTATTGGAGCTGTGATCTCTTTTTCCACCACTAGAGGGAGTAATCTCTTACGTTTGCCAGAGCTCCGGTAATTTCATATTTATAGCAGGTTTCTATTGGTGGGGAAATATTACCATAAAATATTAGACTTTAATCTTGTCTTGGTGATCCTCTTTAAGAAAATACTGAATCACTTATTTATTATTTATTGTGTCCATTCATTTGGATTTAGACATTGGATAGCTAATAAGGTAACATTAATACCGGCCATATACTTTAGATAGCTGGAAGCTGTATGGCCTACAGATCTGTATGGGTGACCGAGTAGTATATGTGTCCCAAACAGGAAGAGACAGGGGGTTATATACTCACAAACAGAGGGGTTAAGCAGTTGAACTCTAGCTGCTTGAGCCTTGTATCTGCTGTCCGGGGAGAATTGGGAGGGCCCCACATACTTTAGATGGTTGATGGGGCCTGTTGAAATTGGTGGGTACATATCTAATACGCACAGGACTCTTAAAGGGGTTTTCTGGGCAAATAATATTAATGTCCTGTCCCTAGGGTAGGTCATCAATTTCAGAACAGCAGGGTCCGACACCCAGGATTCCCACCAATCAGCTCCACAGCTACTATGCAGAGAACAGAGCTGGAAGCAGATAGCTCTACTCCATCTACGGCAATGCTGAGTTACTGCAACTCAACGGTTGAGTTGCAGTAACTCAGCATTGCCGTACATGGAGTAGAGCTATTCTATCACTTGTATAGGATCTGAGCTGCAGTTACTCAGCATGGACAATGAACCCGCGCCATTCCGATACTGAATACCTTTTCTAAGGACAGGTCATTAATTTTCCTGGAAAACCCCAACAGACAGATTGTGGTAAATAATAATTGATTTTATTAATAATTTGAATTAATAATTGTATTATTTATTACTTAAATGCATTACGATGCTGCTGCCCTGCGTCATTGAGTGCTGGAGCCTGGCACCGCATAAGGAGGAGATGGGGTGAATATATAGAGAGGTGATAGCAAGAATTGGGTCTGTGGATCTGACCTCAATAATAGGTGCAGTTTTAGACTGTATAGTATAAGTTTATAGCACCTATTAAGTGGCTTAGTTTCCAACAAAAAAGTTCTGCTCCTTCTGCCCATCCTGTTTTTTTTTCTGAACCCCAATCCCTTGTCAAAGTGGAAAAAAATGTTAAGTTTGCACCAACATTGAAAAAAAAGACATGGACCGCACATCCACATGTTATAGATTGATCGTTCACTGCTAAGAAATTAGAAAAAAAATAACGGGCTGATTTATTAAATCATATAAGGCCACGTTACACCAACCTCTTTTTATTGGGTCCCAGGGTGCGGCACCGCTTGGCCACCACCACCACTGCAGAACAAGACCCGCAAGAAGAGCAACACAACAGTAGAGATGGGTCAACCTTGAGAGAGCCATTTTATAAAGGTCTTTTCACGCCCCAGAGTATAATAAGCAGAGGTCTAGGTGGGGTAGGGAAAGATAACAGTCATACTTACCTTCCCTCACCTCTCCAGGGCTCTTTAGACCTCACAGTATAATAATGTGGATGGTGAGCCCCAAAAATC
This sequence comes from Leptodactylus fuscus, assembly GCF_031893055.1. Taxonomy (NCBI): domain Eukaryota; kingdom Metazoa; phylum Chordata; class Amphibia; order Anura; family Leptodactylidae; genus Leptodactylus; species Leptodactylus fuscus. Next base: position 116,181,158 of record NC_134271.1, on the reverse strand, counting down.
TCAGTTCTTAAATAACCCGGTTTATTATAAACTGGTTCTTTCATCCCTACCCAGCAGCCCAACAGCACCTAAATCTCTTCTACTGTGCCCCGCTGTCTCTAGGCGAGATTACATCCACGGAGTGCTTACAGAACTGTAAAGACTCCATTAGCCGTCATACCTACTGCTTTGCTTTATACATGGTCTCGGTAAGATTTTTTTTTTTTTCGGGAGGGGGGGGGGGAGGGGGGAGACTTTGCCTCTTCCATATAAACACAGTTTTCCTCCTCTTCAAGGGTACTGGATTAGAAACATAATTATTCCCTTTCTGCAGTACCATGCACAACCTGTGGTCAAGTGTGGCGCTGTTGGAAAAAATAAAACAGACCCTTATAACGTCTAAGTTGCGTTGATGCTATTGCCTGCTATTGCAGTTTAGATATTTGTCACCTCGGTTCACATTAACACACGGTATCTTGTAGTAAAGGGGTTGTTTACTTAACACTCGACACATTACCTGAATGGACCCAATTCTTTATAACCTGTTGAAATCAGATCAGCTTAACATTTCACAGCATTGTCACTGAAAATCTGTAACCTCTTTTCTGTAGTTCACCTAATGATATGCTATCAGCCTTTTCTTACAAGTACCTGCAGTAATACCATGGCACGTGTCCAAGGACACATTCTCAGACAGGCATCCACCATGGCGAATGCTCAGGATCAAGCACCTACTGAATACACGTCAACTGTCAGTATAAGCTTTGTGTATGGGTCTCACATGAGGACGCAATAGCATCACAAAAGCCCAAGTCACAGAGATATATATATATATATATCTATATATCTATATATATATATATATATATATATATATATATATAGATATATATATACATATATACACACAATGATGATGACAGCCTGTATAAAACCTGGCCGAAAAAGCAGAATGCTAATATAAACTGGGCGAGATCACCTAAGGGGTTGTCCAAATTCAGTTTTATTACAGAAACACCACTATAGGCTATATGTTGTATTGTAATCCATTCACTTGATATGACATGAGCTGCAATACCAGACACAGTCCATGAACAAAGGTGGTCCGGCTCTTGTAACTTAGGCATAAAATCAAAGCTCCTACCAAAACGGACAAATGAATATTTATTTTGTAGTTTCTTATTTGCAAAGGTATTTTGCTACCGATCAAACAGTTTACTATGGAAAATCCTTCTATTCACACGAAAAGTCATAAGAATTTCATTTTTATGCATGGAAAATTCTCAGATGACTTCTGTTGTGCTATGTTTGTAGTAATAAGTAATATTACATGTAGAAATACTGATGTTTTTTCCATTTTCTTTTCTTCGCAGGCTTGAGATTAGTAATAAGTCTGTCTGAAGTGGTTAATGGGAGTGCGTCAGCAGAACAGTCCCTATTGCACTATAAGCACGGTCAGATAGTTGGGGTTTATGAGAATAAAACACCTTTTTCTGCTTCCTGATCGGTGCCTTTTTAGCTTTTTTTGGTGCAATGACGGTGTCATCATTGCTCCCATATTACTGACTGGAGCGGGCGGTGTACGTGTCAATAATACCGTAGCAGGGAAGGAAGGAGGGACTGGAAAGCACAGCTCTAAGGTGATCCCAGAATGTCTGACTGTGCTTATCATTCAGTAGGGACTTTTCTGATGACAGACTCCCTTTATCTCACTGATACATCATGACCCTTATTTTTTGTCTAGTTGCTGTTTAGAAGATATATATTATATAGTGTATTTTTGTGGTGGACACACACCAATATAAATGGTGGGAAGGAGGGAGCTCTTGTCTGGCTGAATATAGTGTATCTTCTTTCTCTACGTCCCATAAAGATTTTTTCTGTTTTTGGGGTGGGTTTGGTCAAATATTTGACTGTTTTATATTTTGTTTATTAGTAAAATCTTTCTTCCTTCCTTTCCCTTTTCCCCTCGTCACTCCTTCCTTCCACCCTTTCTTCCTTATATCATTCCTTACCTCTGCCTTTCTTTTCTCCCCCTTACTTTCTCACTGCCTTTCATCCTCCTCTTTCTTCTCATCCTTCTCCCCCCCCCCCAATTTGTTTTCTGTCTTCCTTTTTCTTATTCTTACCTTCTGTCTTTCTTCCTCACATCTTTTCTATCTCCCGTCCTTCTTTCCTATTTCTTTATTCCCTGTGCCTTCCTTCTGCTTTCTTTGCCCTGTATTACTTCCTTGCACTCTTCCTTACTAAGTTACTTCTTTCCCCTTTCTATCTTCCCAGTTTCTCCATTCCTTCACTCCTTCCGCTCTTCCTCCCTCTATTTTTTCTCTACCCTTCCACCTTCCTTTATTCTGTTCCTTCCTTTTGCCATCCTTTCTCCCTTTTTGTCTTGTTTCCTTCTGCCCTCTTACCTGCTGTCTCTCTTTCGTACATCCTTTATACCTTCTGTCATTCTTTCCCCTTTTCTTCTTCATTGTGTTTTCCTTCTCCCTTCTTTGCCTCTGTCTTACTTTCTTGCATTCTTCCTCACTAAATCCTTTCTTTCTTCCCTCTTTTCATTCCCTCAGTCCTTCCTTCCCCCTCCACCTTCCATTTTTTCCATTCCCTTTGCCTTCCTTTCTCCCTCCCATCCTTCTTTCTTCTTTTCTTACCCCTCCTTACATTCCCTGTTCCTTTATTGCTCCCATCTTTCCTCTCTATCTTTCTTACTTTCTTCAACTCTTCCTTCCCTTTCCTTCCATTCCTTCTCCCGTTCCTTGCTTCTTTTCCCTCAGGGCTGCACATGGCTTATTATACACAAACTTTTTAATCCATTTAAAAGACCAACAAAACATTTGCATTTTTTTGTCTGACCTAGATACTTTAAGATAACATGACAAGGAAAGTATTCAATGAGCAGTACATATCTTCTGCAGGATTGGTCTTGTCTTAGTGCAGGTTACTACATGTGGCAGCAAATCTCAGTCATACTTACAGGTCGTGGATAGGGTGATGAAGTCATGAAACCGTCTACACATTAGATCACATGCTCACAAGGATCTTGTAAATGTTTCTTTTCCAGCTGGGGTTGTGATCTTAGCGAGTGTTCACCTCTCTGTGTGTGGTATTTACAGATGAATATCACCATAATGTACATCATATTCCTGTGTAGCTACACATCAGATTTACAGCTTGTACACAACCAGACTACACCATCATTAGGGGCAGGAGACAGGACAGATAGGGCAACTTGTACCTCTATCTCCTTCCTGTCATAGAAGTCATTCACATTGGTTAGGTGATAGGTAATAACCATTACAGGTAACCTCATTTTTTGGTGTCTCAGTCAGTTGTCCGCAGTGGCTGGGAGAAACTGAGGGCAGGGATTCTCCCATATATACAGCCAGGAACAGATGTGGGATCACACGCATTCACATAGACAGGGACAGATGTGGGATCACACATATTCACATAGTCAGGGACAGGTGTGGGATCACACGCAATCACATAGACAGGGACAGATGTGGGATCACACACAATCACATAGACAGGGACAGGTATGGAATCACACACAATCACATAGACAGGGACAGGTGTGGGATCACACACAATCACATAGACAGGGACAGATGTGGGATCACACACATTCACATAACCATGGACAGATGTGGGATCACACACAATCACAGGGACAGGTGTGGGATCGGATCACACACAATCACATAGACAGGGACAGGTGTGGGATCACACACAATCACATAGACAGGGACAGATGTGGGATCACACACAATCACATAGACAGGGACAGATGTGGGATCACACACAATCACATAGACAGGGACAGATGTGGGATCACACACAATCACATAGACAGGGACAGGTGTGGGATCACACACAATCACATAGACAGGGACAGGTGTGGGATCACACACAATCACATAGACAGGGACAGGTGTGGGATCACACACAATCACATAGACAGGGACAGGTGTGGGATCACACACAATCACATAGACAGGGACAGATGTGGGATCACACACAATCACATAGACAGGGACAGGTGTGGGATCACACACAATCACATAGACAGGGACAGATATGGGATCACACACAATCACATAGACAGGGACAGGTGTGGGATCACACACAATCACATAGACAGGGACAGGTGTGGGATCACACACAATCACATAGACAGGGACAGGTGTGGGATCACACACAATCACATAGACAGGGACAGATATGGGATCACACACAATCACATAGACAGGGACAGATATGGGATCACACACAATCACATAGACAGGGACAGGTGTGGGATCACACACAATCACATAGACAGGGACAGATGTGGGATCACACACAATCACATAGACAGGGACAGGTGTGGGATCACACACAATCACATAGACAGGGACAGGTGTGGGATCACACACAATCACATAGACAGGGACAGGTGTGGGATCACACACAATCACATAGACAGGGACAGGTGTGGGATCACACACAATCACATAGACAGGGACAGGTGTGGGATCACACACAATCACATAGACAGGGACAGATATGGGATCACACACAATCACATAGACAGGGACAGATGTGGGATCACACACAATCATGTAGACAGGGACAGGTGTGGGATCACACACAATCACATAGACAGTCAATGTTAATGTCACCAATACAGCATATACACACAGATACAGCATATACAAACACATAGTCTGACATATCAGTCCTGCTTGCTTTTGACTTTGCTTCTTGATTCCAACAAGTGTTCTAATAAGCACAGAAATGTTTTACCATATGTTTACCCGTTTATTAGCCTGTGCCCCAAAACACCATACGATTTCATCACAACCCCCAAAAAAGAAGCTAGCCATGAGAAGTAAAATAAATTCATGCTTCATATTCCCAAAGTAAGTACAGACTCTAGACCCCCAAATAGGCACAAACACTTGTGCACAAAATAAAGATCTGAGCACAACATCAATACAAACCCCAGACCATGTCCCAAAAATACAGACCTGAATCCAGTCCTATTAAATAAATACAGACCCCAGACCGGACACCCTAAAGTACATCAGATCCGACCTGCACACATGCCTTTAAGTTTTTGCCTCCATTTGCACATCTATACAAATACTTGTCTGGTATGCCCAGAATATTTGATAATCTGATAACTAACAAGGACATTGATGTCATATTACAGCAATTCTTTACTGATATGTTTTTGCTACATAATGGATACAATTCACATTACAATGTATAATAAATACCTATATAATTGTGCCATTGACCTAGTATTAATATGTTATTGTGGTTGGTATTGTAGGTGCGTGTACTGCATGAACCAATCATGGAATCTGTAACTCCAGAAACAAGAAAACCTAGAGGACTTGAATCTGACTTTATCCCTGTACCGAGCCCAAGGAATTTATCAGCGCTGAAGATGTCAAGTCTAGTACAAAATGACATTCAGAAGCCAAGGTGAATGAGTGTCTGTATTTTATAGGTGTATTATTATGTGGGGGTTGTCTGGACCTATGATATTGTTTTGCTGTGGCCTCTTCACTACTTACCCAGCACAGTGCCATATATTATACTGTGGCTGCGCTTGGTATTGCAGCTCAGCCCCATTCATTTGGGGGACATGGGATAGAGCTGCGAAATGGCCATGAGACCAATAAATGTGATGTCCCCGCCCCGAGAAGACGAAATGGAGCTCAATACCATAGTCCAGCAAAACCCTTCAATGTATATTTTGTGTCAGCATTATCAGATGGGTTCTCTTGAACATTAAACAATAAGGTCTACAATGGGACTCTTTTGGAACTATTATCTTTCTTTCTGGGCTAAATACAGGGACAAAAACACGCAGGAGATGTCTATCAGAGCAGAGGGTCCAGATAGGGAGATGGAGAACTGGACCTATGGTGTTCGCTCTCCACCTCTGGACTCCAAAAGAAGTCATTAGTATATTGAATAAAAGTTTTTTTTTTTTTTTTTTTTTTTTTATGTAGATTGTGATCCCCAAATAGGGCTCACAATGTACGTTTTTCCTTTCAGTATGTCTTTGGAGTACACAGGAAGAACATACAAACTCCTTGCAGATGTTGTCCTTGGCAGGATTCGAACCCAAGACTCCAGCGCTGCAAGGCTGCAGTGCTAACCACTGAGCCACCATGTTGCCCCTAAAAGTTATTTTTCTATGGTTTGCAGCAGCTTTCATACAACAGCATAGAAGACCTCATGAGATGACCTGTAAGCTGTTTGTATAGTGAAGTGCAGCTGACAGGGTCCTCCGTCGGGCTAGTATATGTGATGGCACTGGATGGCATCCACTGTGAATACATAAAAGGGGTTGTCCGGGATTAAAAAACATGCATGTAGTCAGGAAGAGATGGCTAGAAAATAAATCTGCACATATATTAACCTGCATCCTCCCATCCATTTCTGAGCTGGTTTGGCCTTCAGCTCCGGTGACGTCTTGCTGACCAGACCATGGCAGTATACCGCTGAGGGTGGTGTTTGGCTGTAGCGGTCCCATCGTGATGACGTCACTGTTACAAACCCTTTGTATACAAACAGATCAGTAGAACTGACAGCCACACCAGCTCTGAATCAAAGCGGTCCATGCAGGAAAGTATAAGCATATACATTTATTTTATAAACCTTTTTTTAAATCTCGGGCAGCCCCTTTAAATAGAGTTCATAGACATGAAGTGAACCTTAACTTAGCACATGGATATTGCACCCCCTGTTGGCATCCTGTGCTACAATCACATTAACCCTTACCTCTGCTCATGGCTCCCTACACGTTGCATTAGTTCACAGAAGCTGCAGTCCTAGAATTGAGGAGAGGCATTAGGACAGGGGCCCATAGAGATAACTAACACATTAGCTGAATATACTAGGAGGCCGGAGGTTTGCATTAACACTAACTAATTTACAATGCATGGGACAGAAGACTCCTAGAAAAACAAGGAAACTTTCTTCTTATGGTGAACTTTAATACCAAGCTTTGCTAATGGAACAATTGGCTTACCCCCAAGTTGCCTACTTAATATGTAAAGCAGGCGTACAGAACATGACGGCACATGGCTGGCCGGGATAAGAGGGAGACAGCTGTCATGTGATTGGCTCATACTGAATAAATATTTTTCTGCTCTTCACACAGCGACAGGCCGGATTCTCATCACCACCCCGACCATCCAACCTCTGGCGCCCTTGAAGGGGGGCAGCACAACCTAACGGCATTGTTACAGGAGGTGGATTATCTGAGACAAAGCAATAAAAAGGTACAGGCCACAGTATATCTACTTGGCTCAAACACTACGACCACTGTCTGGATGGGAATGTTTAGGAAAAACACAATTGCAGTTTTTAATACTGTTTCTCCATTTCAGTTTTCTCTAGGAGACTTCCTTACTAACCCCCAGAACTAATTTATGCGATGGGAATACGTAACATTAAATCTCTTGTCTTGCAGAATTTATATAGAAGATGAGAACAATCCATATGGCTGTCCTATTTGTATACAGTGTATGCATATTATACGTCTATATTACACTGATTTCTCCCCCTTACTCCCGAGAGCACTAGTTTATGATCACTTACATCTCCATATAAAATGCTGGTGAATTCATTACTGTGATATACACTCACCGGCCACTTTATTAGGTACACCTGTCCAACTGCTCGTTAACACTTAATTTCTAATCAGCCAATCACATGGCGGCAACTCAGTGCATGTAGACATGGTCAAGACAATCTCCTGCAGTTCAAACTGAGCATCAGTATGGGGAAGAAAGGTGATTTGAGTGCCTTTCAACGTGGCATGGTTGTTGGTGCCAGAAGGGCTGGTCTGAGTATTTCAGAAACTGCTGATCTACTGGGATTTTCACGCACAACCATCTCTAGGGTTTACAGAGAATGGTCCGAAAAAGAAAAAACATCCAGTGAGCGGCAGTTCTGTGGGCGGAAATGCGTTGTTGATGCCAGAGGTCAGAGGAGAATGGCCAGACTGGTTCGAGCTGATAGAAAGGCAACAGTGACTCAAATAGCCACCCGTTACAACCAAGGTAGCCAGAAGAGCATCTCTGAACGCACAGTACGTCGAACTTTGAGGCAGATGGGCTACAGCAGCAGAAGACCACACCGGGTGCCACTCCTTTCAGCTAAGAACAGGAAACTGAGGCTACAATTTGCACAAGCTCATCGAAATTGGACAATTGAAAATTGGAAAAACGTTGCCTGGTCTGATGAGTCTCGATTTCTGCTGCGACATTCGGATGGTAGGGTCAGAATTTGGCGTCAACAACATGAAAGCATGGATCCATCCTGCCTTGTATCAACGGTTCAGTCTGGTGGTGGTGGTGTCATGGTGTGTGGAATATTTTCTTGGCACTCTTTGGGCCCCTTGGTACCAATTGAGCATCGTTGCAACGCCAAAGCCTACCTGAGTATTGTTGCTGACCATGTCCATCCCTTTATGACCACAATGTACCCAACATCTGATGGCTACTTTCAGCAGGATAATGCGCCATGTCATAAAGCTGGAATCATCTCAGACTGGTTTCTTGAACATGACAATGAGTTCACTGTACTCCAATGGCCTCCACAGTCACCAGATCTCAATCCAATAGAGCATCTTTGGGATGTGGTGGAACGGGAGATTCGCATCATGGATGTGCAGCCGACAAATCTGCGGCAACTGTGTGATGCCATCATGTCAATATGGACCAAAATCTCTGAGGAATGCTTCCAGCACCTTGTTGAATCTATGCCACGAAGAATTGAGGCAGTTCTGAAGGCAAAAGGGGGTCCAACCCGTTACTAGCATGGTGTACCTAATAAAGTGGCCGGTGAGTGTACAGGCTATACATGATAAAATCTGTATCACATAGGCTTGACCTTTGTCACCTGACTTCACCGGCGTGATTGTAATGATAGTATAGAAACCCATGATGAAATTGGTATTTCCATTTAGCAATTTAACCCCTATCTAAAGGATAAGGGATAACTTGCAGATTGATGAGGGTCTGGCTTCTTAGCCCCCCACCGATCAGAAGAAAGGGGAAGTTTAAGTGTGAAAGCTCCATTGATCACCTGATTTCAGTTGACACAGTCAGGCAGCTTCCTTCCCAGGATGTGTATCTACACAATAAAGGGGATAATGTGATGAACCTTTGGAAAATGGGGTTCCCCTTTATATCAGTTTAATGGGTTAACTGGCCGCATATGCGCCATTCATGTCAAGTATGCACACTACCACTCAATTCACCTCTGTGGGCCAAACACAGCGCTCACCAGCAATTCCATATAAAAGGAATGGAGCGGCCATGTGAATAATCAACCTGCTGCTCCATTCAGGCAGGGAAATGGGACCCCAATTCTTATAATCAGTGGGGGTCCTAGAAGCTGGACCGGCACCAGTCTGCACTATACTGTGAATAGAAAGTAATGAGTACGGATCTTGAAGGTGCCTTAGATGTCTGTACGTGAAAGAAACAGCCTTAGGCCTGGTTCACATCTGCGTTCGAGGATTCCGTTCCCCTCTCCGTATTAAAACCGTGGAGCAAAAAATGCTGAAAGCAGCACTTTTCTCTCCGCATTTTTCATGCAGTAACCGATTGGAAACCACATGACCCCATTATAGTCTATGGGGTCCACGGGTTTCCTAAGGTAACTGATTTTTTTTTTATGAGGATTAGGTTTCCATTTGGGGGTCCCCAAGCGGACACCCCGAATGGAAACCCATGTGCAGATGTGAATCAAGCCTTAGGCATTTGTGTATTTTTAGTAATTCCACGCAAATGGCTTGGATGGCCATCAGTTTACACATAGATCAGTGCTAAAAAAAACAAAACACAAACATGTTACCGTATATTATGTTTTTGTGTCCGTCCAAAAAAAAGCTTTTTTTTTTTTCTATAAATATTGAGCCTTATGTGAACAGATAGCTATTCCTTGCGTCCTTTTTTTTGCATCCGTTAAATGGATCTTCTCCAGAGATGTAAAAACGTGATCTGAATGGAGCCCTAAACATTGGCTACTGCTGTATCTTCTGATTCACTGATATTGTATATGACTTTTTTCTGCTTTTTGGGTTGTCCTTTCTTACAGCTATCTTGCACGTCTGTAAAGCCTTAGCAGAGCACCCTCACATTTCATTGACCATGCTGGATTGCACCACTAAACCTCATGCAAACATCCTGGTAGACTTGGGGGTTGTGGCCGTCCATGTCATTGTCCAGATCTGCATGGCAGAGATAATATAGACCAAGTGTAAAGTGCAGCTTAGCAATACATTAGTGGAAATATAGACTGTTTCACAGGCCAGGAAACAATACTTCCACAATCCACTGATGTCATAACGGGTTGTCCTGCTTATTTGACCGTGGTAAAAGCAAACACATAATGCTTTCCTAGATCTGTCATATGCTTGACATAATTACTTGACTGTGTCAAAAACAGCTTTATTATTGGCTAGTTGTTGCTGGCTGGAAATACACGTATGTGACCTCAGGATATAATGACAGACTGATACCTGAATATGTCACAGTCTCTGACAATAATGACCCATAGCCATAATTAATGTGAGAGCGGGTCCTGATCGCATTGCTTTCATGTGGCTGGGACATGGGCTTCAGCTCTTGGCTAAGTTAAAAGCTTTCTATAAGCCCCACAGAATATGCTAAGGAAGAGTGACAAGCCACAAATCCCCGCAAGAGTCCTAATAACATCACCCTAGTAGTAGACGGAATATATTTATTCATTTTTAAGTTTTATGAATTTCTCTGTTAGGTGCCTGGTCTTGAGGCGAGTTCATACATAGTAATGTGACCTGTGTTCTGCTATGTCTGGAATCCCTTCTCTGCATGTTGAAACAATGGGGACCATTTTTGCAGGAAAAATAACTTTGAACTAGAAAAAAATATATAGGTATAATTTTTATATGATATTTTTATTTCATTGAGAAGAGACAGAAAACTGTTTAAGGCTAAGACCCCACGAGCCGGAACCACCACACTAAAGCGCTGCGGGAACAACCATGGCGTGAACGCATTGTGGTTCTTCCTGCAGCGCTTTGAACAGAAAGTTCATGTAGTTTTCCTCCGCGGACTTTCTTTTACAATTATATCTATTGGAAAGCCGCCGGCATTTCCGTAGATATAATTGACATGCTGCGATTTTCAAAACCGCAACGGTTTTGGAAATCGCAGGGTGTCTGTGCTGTGATTTTTTTCTGCAAAGTGGGCATGGGATTTGCATGAATCCCATCCACTTTGCAAGTACTGTACAACACCGCAATTTTTCCCTCGGCATTTCTGCCGCGGCCAAATTGTGGCGTTTCCAGTCTGTGGGGTCCCAGCCTAAGGCTGAGGCCCCACGTTGCAGAAACGCAGCTTTTTTTGCTGCAGATTTTGTGGTGGTTTTTTGAGCCAAAGCCAAGAATGGCTACAAGAGGAATAGGTAATATATAGGAAGTTCTTATACATCTCCCTTCTCCTCCATCCACTTCTGGCTTTGGCTCAAAAAAACGCAACAAAATCTGCAACAAGAAAAGCTGCGTTTCTGCAATGTGGGGCTTTAGCCAAAGGCCGAGGCACCACGTTGCAGAAACACAGCTTCTTATGTTGCAGATTTTGTTGCTTTTTTTTTAGCCAAAGCCAGGACTAGATTGAGTAGAAGGTAGAAGTATAAGAGCTTTCTATATATTTCCAATTCCTCTTGTAGACATTCTTGGCTTTGGCTCAAAAAAACACAACAAAATAAGCTGCGTTTCCACAACGTGGGGCCTTAGCCTAAAATAATGAATGTCCCACCTTTCTGTACCCTTTACTTCCCCCCATGTTAGATTTCAGTATGTTCATGAACTGATAATATTGGCACAAACAGTCCCAAATGTTTGGAAGCAATCTTAGGCCTGGTTCACCTCTGTACATGGGTTTCCGATCGGGGAATCCACACGAAAAATGCATTTTTCATGCAGAGAGGGGAACAGAATGACCCAATCGCAGATGTGAACTGGGCCTTAGCAAATTCTGGCATGTCCCAGCCCAAAGAGGGACACGACTTAAATAATCCCACCCCAAAAACTGGTGAGTCCCTATATTACCCAATGTAAACGCTGGTATAAACACTATATCATGTAAGCGTTCACTTACTTTCCAACTGGTGACATCATCAGAAAGAAGCGACAACAGCTTATTTTTTCTCAGATTGGCAGGTAGTAAGAAAAAAAAAGTAGACGCCTTGCATATAATGGCTTCTTCCTGGTTCAGAAATGTTAATATGGCTTTTGAGCAGTAAGATAGTGTAGGGGCAAAGCCAGATTACCTCAATATTGCAAGTATTCACAATCTGTGTTCCCGGGGAAGCAATAAAAGCCTCATCTTGGAGAGTGGCAAGTCGATATCAGGAAGATGACAGCTAGGTCAACATATACCTTAATAAGAACAGCAGATTTTACCATTGATATAACCTTTTAACCAGCAAAGGTTGGTTACCATGCCAACCTGAAACAATATATAAATTACTACCAGGAACGTCTACTAGGCCGAGGTGGTATTTCGGGCTAGAACAATCCATTTTAATATCAATAATTAATATAGTCTTAGTACAATGACAGGTCTCGGTTATACACCTTTTATTTCATGATCCTTAATAAGAAGCAAAAGTTAGAAATGTAATTCTTAAAGAACGAGCCGTTATCTGGGAATATAAGCCCATAAATGACCGGCTTTTGGTATTCACCTTCGCCACTACTGGGTTGTCTGTCAGGAGCAGATACTAAATATCTAAAATGGTAACCGTTATAGGACCCACAAATGTGGCCTCGGGCCTAAATCCTAAGATACCCATTAATTTTTAATATTGTTCAGCCGACAGTCGTTCCTCATGAACCCCTCATACACATGAACGCTCTACTCAACCAAGTGTTGTGAATAGTTAAAGGGGAGTAAGTCACTGCCACCGGTGTTAAAGTTCAATACACCCCATCCTTCTCTGCTCCGAATGTTAGGAGACCTCATATACATATTCTAGGTGGTCCAGTGAAATCTATAGGTCCCAATGACCTTGCTCAGGTGTACATTGGGGACTTTATTCATGAATACATTATTTTATCCTTGTGGCACTCTTTCTTTTACCGCTCTGTCTGTGTCCCTTCTCCAAAACTAGGATGGTCAGATGCAGCTCTATGGGGCAAAACATTTACTGTAATAAATCGAACGTTGCTCAAATCTTTGTGGCAATCTGCTGTAGTTTTTTCCATTGTTCACCATTCATAATCTTCTTTCATCTTTCCAGTTCTGGCCCCCACAACCTGATGTGTATCAGCCATTGCCACCTAATTTGGGAAAGCATCCCTCAGATCACCATTTTCCACTACCCTTGACGAAATGACAAAAGAAATTACGCCATGACATCACCAGGCAGTGTGTATTTTTTAGGCCTTTTTCACACGGGGCACAAATGTAGGCCCAAATGAATGGGCCTAGTTTGGAGGGTGCTGTCGCGAGGCAGACACCGGGGCCTGAAGAAAGGGTGGCTCATTTCTTTTTACCATGAGCCGGAACATACCGCTCACGGTAAAAAGGAAGCTAGCAGTCTACATAGACCTCTATTGTGAGGGGGCGGATTCTGAGGTGGATTCGGCATCAGAATCCGCCCCCTCTTGCGCCGTGTGAATGAGCCCTAACATAGATACCTGGGAATTTATTGTCCTAACTTTAGTATACCTGTCCGGACACTACCCTTTTGTTCCGTTAACCATAACGCTTGCGGTGTCCACTCTGTTCTCATGTTTTCTTTTTAGGGTGTGAAGGGTCCCCCAAAATATGGGGGTCCCAGACATGGCTCTGGGCAGCACAGAACTACATGTTGCACCCTCTGTTTCTTTAACCCAAGTTGTCTTCCATCTGATGGTGACACTATCATGATGTCATGAAACAGAAAATTATTATTGGTTGACCTTACTTCCTTCTTGTCACCTTCATTTACGAGGTTTCCCTGTGTCATTGTTCACAAGGTTCATCGTGTTATATAGCATGTCTAAACAATACGCGCTTTAAACAATGCATTCCACTATTAGTACTTGACACTAGCGTGACCACAGGCACGGGGAAGACGTGAGGTCTCCTGTGGCTCTTACCACATCTCCCTTGTATCCAGAATGTTGTCTTCTCCACTTGCTATGAAACTGCGATCACTCTCTGAATGCTTTACTTGGCTCGTAGAATTAGAACGGCTCTTTGTACGTTTTGGTTTTACAGGGATCTATTATTTTATTATATCAAACCTGACATGACCAGAAGGTATTGCTGCCTGTAACCTGTTCCAATACTAATAACGTAACACAAAGAAATAACAGGCAGCTATTGTCTTTTGTCCTTACTCATGCCTCGGCTATAATGGCTTTCAACTTTTGAATCTTCCTGGTATAGGTTTGCGGGTTATCGCTCTGGGTGTGTGGAAACATCAGCAGTAGTCATAAAATGCCCCACCTTCAGATTAGATGCTACGTATGCCCTTATCTCTTCTGCATGTGCCATCTGACATGGTGTAGCGCTTGGAGGCCAAGTAGCTGATAGCAACATCCGAAGGCTGACTTCCTGAGTTACCTGATTTAGTAACGAAACCAAGTACGCAGAATGGTGGATGGCATATTCCATATACAAAAATTAACTTGCCTACAATTTTCCTTTTTTTATTTTTTTAAAAATTATTATTTTTGGGTGGCTTTTTTGAACATAGGTGAACCAGACTTTGGGGGCGACCTTACCACACTCATAGAACCCTGTACATGGTGCTTCTTAAAGCCTGTCATTGCTGATGAGACCAGTATAGAGACTATTATAATGGACATTAGCCCTACAGTATTGTATTTTTGGTGTTATGCAATTGCACTCGATGTCCTTTGATGTCCTTCTAATCCTCTTCTAGAGATTAGTCTTGTTAACCGCAGCCATGGTCAGTCAAGAGCAATATATATCCTTTCACAAAATGTGGTGAGAGTGGTACAGAACAAGAGAGGGCCTTGTGCTATAATATCATCCCTCTATGCAAGAAAACTGTATAATAATTGTATAATATAATTCTAAATTATTTCTCATTTTAATTACAAGTCAGAGTAATTTTTTTCAACTCCACCCAAAATTGGTCCCATCTCTGATTCCACAACTCCACAGCCCTGCACATAACTTTAGTGAGGACCGGGAGGAGAAACTCTGCATGGAAGATATCAGACTGCGTGGCAGCCCTAAGGGTCCATTCACATGGAGGAAAATGGTGAGGAAATTGGTGTGGAATTTCAGCGCTGAAAAAAAAAGCCTCCCATTGACTTCAATGGGTTCCTTTTTCTGCTGGCAGAAAAGGAACCCATTGAAGTGAATGGGAAGCTTTTTTTTTCAGCTCTGAAATTCCACGCAAATTCCTCACCATTTTCCTCCATGTGAATGGACCCTAACAGGAATTTCACAATTTTGATGAAAATCAGAATCACGATTCTTTGTACTGGCAAATTAATCAAATTAATTCAATTAATGTTAAAGTTGAGGTTCCTGATCTTTCTTCCACACCAACCTTTCCCAGGACTTATAATTGGTGGGCTCTTCCAACATTCATCTAATATGTATGGCCACTATTAGGAGACGCTGCGGGACAAATTGCGGCGTTGTACAGTGCAGGCAAAGTGGATGGGATTCATGCGAATCCCATCCCCACTTTGCGGAAGAAATCGTAGCGCGGACACGCTGTGATTTGCAAAGCAGTTGCGGCTTTGCAAATCACAGCATGTCAATTATATCTACAGAAACGCCAGCGGCTTTCCCATAGATATAATGTTAAGAGAAAGTCCGCAGAGGAAAACTCTGTGAACTTTCTCTGAAAAGCACTGTGGAAAGAACCGCAATGTGATCACGCAGCGGTTCTTTCCGCAGCGCTTTAGCGCTGCAATTACCCCATGGGGCCTTAGCCTTAGGGTTTAGTTACCCCTTAAGAAATACTGGTCTGGAAAATATCTAGCTAAGATAGTGTTTTCCTCCGCAGGGAGGTTTATGGACTCACGGTGGAAGACCAAACTTGTTTTTACTTTTGTTGTCACTTTGGGTGGCCCTGAAGACACCATTGATTTTACCTGTTAAATACCATTCAGATTGCTAGCCCAGAGGTCTAAAGTAAATATATTCCTTACAAAAGTAAGCCTACTTGCACCTTAAAAAGTATTTCTTAATTTTTTCGCCATTTTTTAATGGATTTATTTATTAAAACCTGATTGTCAGTATTGAATGTAATCATAGATCACTGTGGGTGTTATCTTCCATAGTAATGCTGTCTGTCTTGTCTAAGTTGTAAATAAGGTGACTGCTGCAGTGAAAATTCCTACTAAACTGGCAAGAGTTGACATTGCAGGGTATAGTAAGTGTATAGTAAGTTTTTAAAAATATTGAGAGTGACATGGAAAATGAAAAATAAAATCATCTTCAATCTCACATGAAAACTTGGTTTAAAAATAGGTGTTTTTGGTAAACACATTCCCTTTAAGGTCGGGCCTACTAAAGTTTTCCACAATCTCAAGCCAAATATTATTACATAGGACAATGAACTGAAGGTCATGAGGTCTCATTAACATGGTAGATGTTCAGTGTTCCTTTGTTGTCAAGTTAGCAATGTACTAGCAATCCCTTTAAGAGGAAAGAGGCGTATAGTGAGCCAAATGGGAATTTTCCTTGTCACTCACTGGAGCCGGTGGACCTTAGCAGTATTGTTTCACAGATGCATCTGATTTGGACAAGGAGGTTGTAAACACCCTCTTCTTACGTTATCTCCGTTACGGCACATCAACACCCTATTGTTCTTCCTGTTGAACATGGTGTGTCTGTAACCAACTCTGGAGTTCTTACTGTATATGTGCAATAGCCTTTACCTGGTTTATTTGTCCATTGTTATCACCCACATAGTCAGAGAAGGATTACTGTCAGCCTCGCTGGTTCTGGTTAGGCCTTATTCTGAATCAACATTAACAAAATGTGATAGTAGTACTCTGGTCGGAAAGTACTATATGTTATTACTATGGATATAGTACTATATGAGGCCTGGTTCACATCTGCGTTCAGTAATCCGCTCAGGGAGCCCACATGGGGACCCCCCTGAACGACTACTAAACGCATTGGCAAGCATTGTGCAATGAAAGCACATGGACCCAGAGGTGAACCTACCTTTGTTGCCGCCCGAGGCGGACAACAGAAAGCCGCCCCCCCTCCCCCCTGCGTATTACTCTGCATATCGGGCTTAATAGGACATGGGATGTAAATATAGATAAGTATGATCAGGAACCCTAACAATCCTCACATGAATGGAGCAGGACAGGTCTCTTGTTGTACAAAGTGTAGCTTAAAAAGTTTGAATCCTAATGAAAAGATGACGATGGGGGAGGTAAAGTCGGTGCCCACTTTGGGTTCAGATAAAGAGGAAAGGACACAAGTCATGTATTTTCAAACAAATAGGTCACATGAGAGTTGCAGAGGGCAATTATGCTGAAAACCCCAAGAGAGATTATTCTACCCCTTCCCAGTCATCATTGGGTATCTGACACCCGGCTCCCCCACCAATCATCTGTTCTCAGCAGGGGATAGGCAGACAGCAGTGGCCGAACCTGGTACTGCAGATCAGCTTAGATAGACAGGGAATGGAGCAGACAGCACCATTCTCCGTATCTGAATGGGAGCTAAGGTGCAATGACTTAGTTCCCCCAAAACACAGAAAAAAATGCTGTCTGCTTCCTGCTAGATTCTTTGTCGGTGGGGATGGCAGGTGTCATACCCCCATTGATCTGATATTAGTGACCTATTTTTAGGATTGTTAGCCTATGAAACCTTTTAATAATATACAATCTCTTAGTGACTTGACATGGGTGTTTTATTATATAGACAGGGTCACAAAATATGCAGGAAACAGGTTTGTTTAGAAAGAAAAACAGGAAAATAAATAAATTTTGACTTCAGGCACAAAATGAGCAAAGTAAAGTACAGCTTTAACTTCACAACTTTAACTATATGTGTGGATTACTAACAGCTACACGAACAAACCAATAGGCGCAATACACTCTCACCAGACTCAGAGTAACAGGACAGATCCTGCTGCCTCCTCTCACTCCCTGGATCTCCCTGAAGTGCAGGATCTGCCGCCAGTAATGAGCCTATGACCCACATCTGGATTGAGGCCTGTCCAGACCTGCCCTGGACCACACATAGGTCAATAGGTCAGGAGCTTGGGGATGATATACCGGGACTCCACTCACCTTCTCAATATATATATATATATATATATATATATATATATATATATATATATATATATATCCTACTAATCGTATCCTATCCTACTAATATTATAAATGAAGTTTTGTGGGTTTAGATGTTTGTTCCTCAATCACGCAAAAACGCCTGATCGGATTGGCATGAAATTTGCCACATATATAGATAGGAACCCCGATTAAAACTTAGACTACTTTTTATCCTGGTAAATGATGTCACTACACGACCGCAGTGAAGAAATTTAGGTTCACACAACACTAAAGGGCTTGTGATGACATCATCACAGGTCCTTGAGCCATTCTCGGATAGGATCATGTTAGGCAGTGGGCGGAGCTGCACACTATTTTGTGGGTGGGGCTATGTAGGATGAAGCTGCACAATGTGAAAGCTGAAGAAAATGGAGTCTCATGGAAGATCAGGAGACTACTGAACATGCAAACTGTGTGTGGGCAACAGGAGTGTATCGGGTATAGAGTTTCAGTGAGTACGACGGGAAATGTATTGTTCTGCCTCTGGGGAGAGAACTTTGGCACATTTCAGCAACATCCGTTCAGCCCTTTGTAACACAGAAGCTGCTCAGTCACATAACAAAACCCCTGTAATCACAATTGCCCGATGTAGCAGAGTTTAGGCAGTGCTGTAGCACACGTCTGTAGGCTCTCCATATGCAAACATGTACATACAGCTGGGTATCCTATGCATATGCAACAATGTAGCAGAGCAGAGACGCGGGAGCAGGCTGATCGAACTGTGGCAAATTTCTGCAACATCCATTCAGCCGTTTCCACCACAGAAGCTGCTCAGACACTGACATAAAAACACCCCTGCAATCCAAATGGTCAGATGTAGCAGAGCTTAGGCAGCGCTGTAGCACATATGCATCCATATGCAGAGATGTACATACAACTGAGAATGCTGCACATATGCTGCGATGTAGCAGAGTCGAGACGCGGGAGCAGGCGGATCATCCACAACAGCAATTGGCTAAATATAAGCGGATCAGCGCCAACACCAACCCGCAGACGAAGTCGCGGGCAGATGCTAATATATATATATATATATATATATATATATATATATATATATTTATACACACACACATACACACACACATTTTGGATTTAATTCAGCAGTTAGGCTTGGGTTGGCAGCATTAGCAATGCATCGTAATGTCTGACGTCAGGACATTCAGGAGCAGCGGGTAGGATTTCTAGTGCTAATCCTTAGATGCATTTAATGCATTTAACTAATCCAGGTATTAGCTAAAGATTTGTGCTGTTAAAATGAGGATGGATGTAACTGTATCAGCGGCATCTCCCCCTAAAATAAAACCTGTTAACCTATTATTATTGGTTCTTTTCAGTTGTTTTTGGGAAGGCTGGGTGATAAGCCATATTGCAGTCTATCTAG
Organism: Leptodactylus fuscus; assembly: GCF_031893055.1. NCBI lineage: Eukaryota > Metazoa > Chordata > Amphibia > Anura > Leptodactylidae > Leptodactylus > Leptodactylus fuscus. The sequence continues at coordinate 116,161,464 of NC_134271.1, read as the reverse complement.
CTATGTAATATGGGGGTTCAGGACTTTAAAAAGCTGGGTTTCTACTCTGGTGGGCTCTGTATTGTCATACAGAAACAAATGTAACCATTATAATGTGGTAGGATAGGTTATATTGTCTGCTTTGGGCATCATATAATAGTCAGATTGTCTTCTACCAAGCCCCCAGCTGTCAGCAGTAATCTGTGGAAGTATCACATTCTCTGCAGCGCCACCACAGGAGAAATTAAGTATTACACAATTTTTATTGAACTCAATAAATTGTCCATGTAATACATGCACATGATGGGTCCGTCAGAGAGAGGCGCTCTTTGTACCTGCTCTCTCTTTTTGGCATACATTCTCTTACTGAAAGTGAGTTTTCTATACCAGCCAACTCAACTCAAGGAATGTTATTCACAGATGATTATGTTAGGGGCAGGCGCAGGCCCTCCATGAGTCTCTCCAGTCCCGTTATTACATTTACTTAAGAAATGGTAGTGTAGCCCTGGAAGCTTTGCTCTGTCTATATACTAAACATTTACATTATAAAATAAATATGCTGCTGCAGTCATATTGTTTTCTGCTGTGGAGATGTGTGGCGATGGATGTGCAAACAAGGAAAAAGGTTGCAGAGCCTGTTCTTATTATCACCCATTGATTCCTGGGCTTCCCTGTTTATTCTCAGCTCCGAGAAGCTCTGATGAGCAAAGACAGAGACCTGGAAACACTGAAGTTGGATGCCCAGCTGCTGGAACAAGCGACAGAGGCCAAGATAGCCGAGAAGTCTGCAGGTAAGACCAGTCTATAGCCTTACGTGGATGAAACATGCGCTCGCCTAAGTGACGTGGCTCACTTAATGCAAGGTAATATTTGCTCAGGGAGGGGAAAGGAATGACTTTTTTTTCCTGGACTTTCTGTTGGCGGTTTGGAAGTGCTTGTGTGGCTCTGTATGTCAGATCCTGGTATTGGTATTAGTGAGAACTCTACCTGCGTTCAGGCTGATTTGGGCATTAAGCGTCTTGTTAGCACCATGTCAATCCAATCACAATGAGCTTGTTTGTTTAGTTGGAAGGTCTAGAACAAACAGAGCTGGAGAAAGGAGGGGAATGGGAAGAAGTCAGGCTCCGTGGTTCATACGTGTCACATACTAGGACGTGACAATGTACAATATATGGGGCTATGGGTGACAGCAGGCTTGCCCGGTTAGTGTTATACCCTAGTATATTTCAGGATCTCATGTTAGGCATGTGTATAGCAGTCCTTGACAACATGGAAGTAGTTTGTAGAGGATATGTATATTTTTGCAATCGTGAATTTTATAAATAGTCTTATTTTTATACTTTATAGTTTTTGCAATTTTCATCCAACTTCACATTGTATACAACCTGAGACATATATATATATATATATATATATATATATATATGTATATATATATATATCTCCCCGTATATACTTGAGTATAAGCCGAATTTTTCAGCACAGTCCCTCCTTTCCCTAGAATACATACATAAGAAAATTACTGTGAAATACATACACATTAGGTATCCCTGTGTCTGACAGTGCCCGCTCTACTGAATATAGGGTATCTACAGTGCTCCTGTTCCGTCAGGAAGGGGCTAATAGGAGCACTGCAGATACCCTATATTCAGCCAGACTGAATTCCAAGTGCGGGGAAAAAAATCCAAATGGCCAGATGTAGCAGATCTTAGGCAGCGCTGCAGCACAACTGCAGAAATGTACATACAACTCAGTATTGCTGCACATATGCTGCGATGTAGCAGAGCCGAGACACGGGAGCAGGCGGACAGACAACAAAAAGACCCCCTCCCCTTACCCAGCACCCAGCAACTACTGCACCTAAAAACTCCGACCATTTTAATTTTTGAAATTTTCCAGTAGCTGCTGCATTTCCCCCCCTCGGCTTATACTCGAGTCAATCAGTTTTCCCAGTTTTTTGTGGTAAAATTAGTGGCCTCGGCTTACATTCGAGTCGGCTTATACTCAAGTATATATGGTTATAATGTTATATTGCAGAGCTATTGCTTCTACTAGACATGGTATGGTGACACAAAGATTGCCTATGAGACCATTACACAGAGCCGCAATGGACACCATGTACCACCATAAAGGCTGTATTCATGCGTCTCCACTGTGTGCATAAGGATTGCCAAAAACATAAGATAGCAGTCACCTGGTAGACAGCTATTCTATACAACCCCCCTTTCTCCTTACACATGCATGCTGGGCTCAGTCAAACCTGCATATATTCTATACTGGCTTTTACCCGCGACTTCGTCTGCGGTGATTTGAGAATTGGGCGGACACAGACATGTGAAACTGTAAAAGTCCTTTAAAAGTTTGGTGGGCTAGCAAATGTGATGTGATGTGTTATATTGTGTATGTTGTGATACAGACAATGTGATGTGTTGTATTGTGTATGTCGTGATACAGACAATGTGATGTGTTGTATTGTGTATGTCGTGATACAGACAATGTGATGTGTTGTATTGTGTATGTCGTGATACAGACAATGTGATGTGTTGTATTGTGTATGTCGTGATACAGACAATGTGATGTGTTGTATTGTGTATGTCGTGATACAGACAATGTGATGTGTTGTATTGTGTATGTAGTGATACAGACAATGTGATGTGTTATATAGTGGAAAGCTATATGTAAATGTGAGTGAGTAGAGTGAGGGCTACTCCTGAGGTGACAGTAAGGAGTGTGCAGGCAGGTTGAGGCAGGAAATGCCAGGCAGTGTGTGTGAGTCTATAGCTGGGGCTAGGAGTCCTGCTTTTGTGAGTCTCCTGCTAGGAAGCCATGTTGTTTAGTGGCACCAAAAGTAGCCTGTGACTCAATCCTAAGAGAAAACTATGTTTGTGGAAAATTGCACGCAAATCCGTCCAGGTGTTTTAGCGTGATTGAGGAACAAACATCCAAACTCACAAACATCCAAACACACAAACTTTCACACTTATAATATTAGTAGGATGACCTGCATCAATGGGGATAGCTTATTTCCCCTAAAAATAATGGGATTAGACATGTTGAAATTCAGCTGCTTGATCCTTATTTTTCCCAACCATCTGCTGTCATGGGAGAGTCTGTACACCCTCACATCCGACAGATGTAGGCAATACAAGTATTGCACCTTAACCCAAATTCTGCATGGAATATAAAGTAGTTAAAGAGGCTCTATCATTGGGATAAGTCATTTTTAGATAAGCACATCCTTGCATAGCCTTTAGAAAGGCTATTTCACACCTACCTTTTGTATGTAAATTGCCTCAGCAGATTTTGAATGTCCGTTTTTATTCATATGCTAATTAATTTAGACCATGCACCGGAAGTATCTGTGTGCACTGTCTGCTCTATGTGTATGTATAGCAGAGGCTGCTGTGCTGATGACTTGTCTCTGCTATACAGACACATAGAGCAGACACACAGACACTTCCGGTGCACGGTGGAAGCTTATCTAAAAATGACTTTTCCCAATGATAGAGCCCTTTAAGGTAAAATCTATAGCGTTGGGTTTCTTGATTCCTGATCATTCCAGCATTTTAATACACAGACTAGATCGTCCTGATATTCTGGATCTGATAAGAAGTCTTCCGGAACTCCTAGAGCTTCTGTGCAAGAGGCGGCTGCAGAAATTAGATCATTTTACAGCCATCCCATCAGTGTAGACAGGAGGACATGAAGACAAGTGGAGGCCTGTGCTTGTGTTAGCTTATGTGGTACTACAATAGGGTATATTCTGGGAATCGGTGAGATCTTGAAGGGCCGCTCTGGAGGTTGTTAGATGTGGATTACCATATGCCAACCAATAAGTTATGGAACTTCCAGAAAATTAAGCGCAAACACATTTCTCTAGGTGATTTCCATTCTAAAAAAAATTCATCAGTTTACATGACCCAGCGGTATTATTTTACATTGTTTCTGTGTTATACTGTAGATTTTTCCCCATCTTTGTTTTCTATAAGTGAAAGTGTCAGTACACTTTCTATAGACTTTGCACCCATCTTTCCAATTTTTCTGAACTGTAAGTGTATATAGTTATACAGGGGGACTTCACCAGCCCCTATATCACTGCATTAGGTAACTAGAAACGTAACATGCAAAATCAGTAATGGGGTCCCCACTTTCCGTGTGCTGTCAATATAATACTTGTGTCATCTCGGGCCCACTCAGGTTCAGGCCTGGTAGAGATTGCTATCTCTGTGCCCCCTATAGCTTCGCTACTGGGGCTTTCAGATTTCTCTCTGCATATCCTAGCTATACCTTGAAAGAAGTCATCTGCTTTAGGGAAAATTCTTTTTAGTTAGAATTGTTCACCCAAAAATAAGCTGTGCTTGGGAACTTCAGCCCGCCAGGGCTAAGGTCCCGTTTTGTGGCTACACAGCTTTTTTTTTTTTTTGTGCACCTTCTGCTTAATCCACTACTGGCTTTGGCTCTAAAAAGAAATGCAGGAAAATCTGCAACAAAAAAGCTGCGTTTCCACAATGTGGGGCCTAAAGCAGTAATTTCAGAACTTTAAAAGTTTACAATTATTTTGGTCTCAGTACACACAGGGGGAAAATGAGGTTCTTGGTACCTTTTACATTTTTATCAAACTGTAACTGTAAGCCCAATTGCCACGTCAAGGTAACCTTTGTAGGTGGGCCGCTACAGTAAAATGAAGCACCTCCCTTAGGGTGGGTGCGCCCGTTCTCCGGTTTAGCCATTCCGGCAGCTTTCCGTCTTCTGCCCCAAGAAACTGGACAGGAGACGGAAACCCGGTGGTCAGTTTTCAAACCCATTCACTTGAATGGGTTTGCAAAGGGATCGCCCATGTGCATCTTCTGCCTGTCCACGGTGAAACAGTTTTTTTTAGCCGGACACAAAGTCAGACATGCAGGACTGTGTCCATGCAAAAAAAACCCTCAAAAATGGTTTCACCAGAAAGAGGCCGCATATGGACACCGGTGGTTTGATTAAAACTGACCGCCGGCAAGCCGTCCCCTATCCAGTTTCTCCAGGCATTAGGATGGAAACACGGCGGACAGACAGGGGTGCAAATGTGAACACCCCCATAGACTATCTTCTTCTGTTGTTTTGTTACTATATGTGCTATTTTCTGTAGATATACACCACTGTACAAACAAAGGGACTTCCAATGTTAAATAAGGTTCATACACATTATTTTGGGGACAGGGGAAGGAGACGTGATGGTCTTTCAAGTCTGTTCACAATGAACAAAGGGAGTTTGCTATGCAAATAGTGAGTAGATCCATGGATGCCCAAGGCATCTCTAACAGATTGTCCCATCCTGTGTCAATAGCATCATTGCCTTCAGTACTGGCACCCGGAAACACAATAGTATACATTTCACTTTAACCCCATTTTAGACTTCTTGTGTACAGATGCAGCAGAGCTAAGTTAGTCCTTCATATACCGTATTATGCTATCTGGGGTTCTCCATAGACTTGCAGTTTATGGAGGACATGTCATATCTTCTGAGCTATTGAGTTTTGCATACCCATAGGTATTGAATTGTGTATACCTATAGGCTCAATTCGCTCTGCTGAATTCCCTGTTCCAGAGACATCGACCACTTTACTTTTGGCCACAGATACAGGGGTAATATCTAGTGGGCAATCCTTCACTGTCCAGTGATGAGGCTGAGTGGTAGGGACCACCCACTTGACAGTACACATACATAATTGAAGAGGTTTCCTTGGATCCAGCTTCTGAATCCCCCAGTGAAAAACATATATAGTGTTAGATGGACTACTGTAACGGCTTTTTGCTAAGAAGGTGGGAGCCAAGTGAAAGACCCCCTTTGTAATGTTTGTAAGTTCTCATAGGACACATGAAACAAACCCTTAACTAAAAAAGGTAATGCACTTTATACTTATAGGATGGCCCTATGGAACAGTGCTATTTTGTCCTATTTTAATTCTCTGATTTCTTTGTCTTTACTAAACCTCTTAAGAGTTCTCGATTTATCTTCTCTCTGCGTCTCTTATTTATATGATTGCGTTATTTTTAATATGGTGCAAAACCACAAGAATGTGACATCTAATGATTAATGGGGCCCATTACTAGCACAGGAGTGGGACTAGGAACAGTGCTGGGAAACAAGCTCGAAGTCTAGCCATTCTTTGCTGCCAACTTCCTTATTGGCTGTGGAACGATGCCAGAGCGGGCGTGGTGCCCAGCGTCACAGCAGAATATATATATATATATATATATATATATATATATAGACATCGTAGCATGTTACAGTTGGAGAAAGAAGAGTTGATATTGTCTAGATGACCTATCTATCTATCTATCTATCTATCTATCTATCTCCTATCTATCTATTTATCTATCATCTATCTATCTATCTATCTATCTGTCTCTATATACAGTAATATCTATCTATCTATCTATCTATCTATCTTTACATTAATATCTATCTGTCTCTATATACAGTAATATCTATCTATCTATCTATCTATCTATCTATCTATCTATCTATCTATCTATCTCTACATACAGTAATATCTATCTATCTCCTATCTATCTATCTATCTATCTATCTACTATCTATCTATCTATCTATCTATCTATCTATCTATCTATCTATCTCCTATTTATCTATCTCCTATCTATCTATCTATCTATCTATCTATCTATCTCCTATCTATCTATTTATCTATCATCTATCTATCTATCTATCTATCTATCTGTCTCTATATACAGTAATATCTATCTATCTATCTATCTATCTATCTATATTTACATTAATATCTATCTGTCTCTATATACAGTAATATCTATCTATCTATCTATCTATCTATCTATCTATCTATCTATCTATCTATCTATCTCTCTCTACATACAGTAATATCTATCTATCTCCTATCTATCTATCTATCTATCTATCTATCTATCTATCTATCTATCTACTATCTATCTATCTATCTATCTATCTATCTATCTCCTATTTATCTATCTCCTATCTATCTATCTATCTATCTATCTATCTATCTATCTAGTAATATCCATCTATCTCCTATCTATCTATCTATCTATCTATCTATCTATCTATCTATCTATCTGTCTGTCTGTCTGTCTGTCTGTCTGTCTGTCTGTCTGTCTGTCTTTCTATCTATTTCTGAGGCGTCTTCTAATATTCTTATCATTTATACTAGGATATATGTTAATCCTTATTATACATGTTCCTCCTGTTTTATACTGAAACTGGCAGAGAAAAAAAGTCCTCCTTAAAGGAATCTTCTCTCTACTGATTTCAGGCTGATTCTGCGTCATTGCAAGTGTGAATCCAGCCTTACATGTAGAAGTCCCTCTTTAAAAAAGGCTCAAGAGAAAACATAGAACAACACCGAGCCATGCATCTGGCACAGCTACTTACACTTGAAAAAGGGCTGGTATAAGCCCGAAACGCGTAGTGTTTTGCCCAATAAAGCCGATTCAAAAATCCATTTGTGGTGGAACCGCATTTCCCAAGATTTGGAACTTCAAGTGAGTCCTCACATATCTGGTCCTTTACACTGCTCTTTAAAAAGGAGGAACATGTATAAGGATTAACATATCCCCTAGTGTAAATTGGGTTTCCGTGTGTAACCCCTATTTAGCCCATTTATGCCGGAGGTTATATTGGTTTTGAGTTCCAATAATGGAAGACTAGGCATAAACTGGTTAAGCAGACAGGATTTCCATCTTTTGGGTCCCCATGTGGACCCAAAGGACAGAAACCCAAATGCTAGTGTGAACCTAGTGTATGTTATTTAGTGATTAGAATAACAACAAATTTCTACAAAAGCTGTCCAAAATTCTAGGCGCACATGCAGTGTCCTATAGGTAACTCGTGTGTGACTCCTATAGTCAGTGGAGTGAGAGGCATACATGTACATGGCCACCTTTCCTATTTGTGGCTGCCATAGGTGCTACCCTGTTCTCAGAGTTGGGATTGGAGCCCTCACCAAATTCACCCTTAATCTGACCCTTCTGCAGAAAGGAAGCATTGTCCATGTAGTTAGTACCAGTCATTGCTTTATAATCATCAATATGATGCTTATAGAAATATTATTTACAGGCCTCTCAATACATTTCCGTTATTATATATTATAAGGGTTTTTTCTCTCGGCGCTATGAAGCGTGGCATAGCCATATTACCAGTCAGCACTGCAGTGTTCATGGTTGCTACCCTATAATAAACAGCAAAATGAATTGTTACTATGTACCATTGTAAAATAGTATGCATATCTGTATTAGATAGCACTAAAGCTATAGTATATAGTGTTTAATAGTACATTGTATAAATAGTGCTGCTATGTACAGTCATCACAGGCAGATAGTGTCTGCCAGAACTTCCATTGGAGACCATTGCATTCACCTTTTCCCTAGACTGATAACAGAGAAGCATTAGTATAGCTCAGCGTTGTAAATGTAGATTAGATTTAAGGTGACGCGTCACAATAATATATATGTTACATGTATGTTGGCTTTATGTTACATATGCTATGCCGGATCCCTTGCCTGGTTTTGCTTTCTTTGTTTCGTCCTTTCTGCGGTTTCCCATTCTCGCTTCCATTCCTTATTTCTCTTCCTACCACTCGGGATTCTGTGTAGGATTAACCCCATAAGGATGAGGAAGGAAGATTATGAGGCACAGGAGAAGCTCTTTGGAATATTAATCAGTTTAGAGCGTTTAATTCTGTTTGACTTTTGCAGACACATTTCTTATTAACCTTCTCTACAAAGCCAATCTTATACTGATCGCAAAGAGAAGCTAAAACCTGTTTCTCCTGTAATTAAAAAAGAAAATACAGACTAAGGTGCCCAAATCATTCCTGCCATACCTAATGAAATTAGGAAGGCGTACATGTAGCCATACATATTGGGAAACAGTATATGGCGCTGTACTGCCACCTCTCTCTACTCTCTCTCTAGTCTCTTATTCTCATCACATTGGCATTTAGAGTCTCCATCGCGGCGGCCGCCTCGTTTTCTATAAAGAAAAGCTCAGAATATTCTTGTTTAGCATCACAAATTTATAGCAAAGTATATGGATATTATGTTACGTAAGTAATACAAAAATTTCCTTTTACAATCTGCACTGTTCAGAAACATGCATTATCAGAGCAATGGTTGAGGGTCTTGTATGCCAAGACCTGAAAACTTCTGTCCAAATTCTTCCCCAACAGCAGATGCGACAATGAAGGGTTGGGCATATTGGTTTTAATGTGCCTGATCCTTTTCTTCTCACGACTGAAAAGCCTTGGGATGTCTGATAGCGGTTTATTCCTTTCTTGATATTAAAGGTTTTTTTGGGGGACTTATCAAGAGTGCGCTCTGTGATTTGCAGGCCATGTGATGTCATGTTCATTGGTCACATTGCTGAATCACAGGACAAGCCCGGCCGGTATACAAATATATGATACTGTGCTTGGTAAATAGTGAAGAGGCTGCAGCATTCACTTCTTCAAACAGCTGATTTTCAATTGAACTATCCTATTTATTTATTTTTCTCATTTATATAGTGCCATCCTATTCTGCAGCGCCTTACAGAGATACTGCCAATGCAGTCCCAAGTAGGCCTTAAAGCGTTGTGCTGTTAAGGACACTTATTCCCTTTTCACAGGACAGGGACTGGAAGTGTCCGACTGCTGGGGCCTGACCACTGGGTCCGCAAGCGTTCAAGTCCCCTTAAATCTTTATTGTGAGTGGAGCTCCATCATGCTTGTGGACCACTGCTCCTTCCACGTCTTTGTTACTGCCAGGACAGTAATTTCCAGCAATGCCTTCAGCCTCATAGAAGACAATGGAGTTTCTCACAGTTGCACTGGCCCTCCATCCACAATGAGATTATAGAGGGACTTTTGCTCCCCTGTTCTCCTGATTGCTGGGGGACCCCACAGGAACACCATCCCCGGTTTTGTGGATAGGGAATAAGTGTCCTTAACACCACAACCCCTTTAAGCCAGCCATATTGTTAGATGCTTGATCAGCCTAAAGTTACCTTGCTACATTTCTCTATATATGTGCCACTTACTTGCAATGAATGAGATAAGGTAGAAAACTACTACCTACCAGACTCCATTGGCAGCAACTTATTTCTTTGAGAACACAAGAATCGGGCAGCTGAAATGCTTCATTGTCTCCCACGGCAAATATGGTGATGGCCACACATTACATGGTTGTCTGAGCCTGGCAAAACTGACAGATTGGACCAACCTACATCTAATATGTATGGACTGCTCCTTTTAAAGTCGCAGTGAGGCTCTATTCACACGAAGGAAAATGGTGAGGAATTTGGTGTGGAATTTCAGTGCTGAAAAAAAGCCTGCCATTGATTTCAATGGGGGGCTAGCAGAAAAAGGAACCTATTGAAGTCAATGGGAGGGTTTTTTGTCAGCGCTTAAATTCCACACCAAATTCCTCACCATTTTCCTCCGTGTGCATGGACCCTGAAGGGTTTAGACTCTATCGAGCACTGCGGTCCTTTAGTTTTGGGAATCTCTGATGGTGCGAGCCTTCCACCCTTTCATCATGACCAGACACTGGTGATTTGGGATGAGATTCCCCTTTAATATCTGTGATAGTTTGGTAATACTCTGCTCGCTTGTCCGTCCAGGGAGCACAGATGGATAAGTACACATACAATTAGTTTACACGGTCCCTCTTTCCTCCCTCCCGCCTCCACTTACAACATTTACTTTCTACTTACATTATATAACAATTAGGTCCCTAAACAAAGTGGTAGTATTTGCCAGAAAAATAAAGCGGTGTTGGAGAGAGCGCCTCATTTGACTAAGAATTACCGGATATTTGATAAGCTTGTGTAAAAATGGAAGTATCCAAATATAATGGTAAACATCTCCTCTTCCACATGGACTGAGGGAGGATTTTCCTCACTGGCTTACTCAGCGGGTGATAATATTTGTGAATGTAATGTAACTGCTCTGAACCTTCACTGTGCAAATATTGAAATCTATCGCAAGTCAAAGGAAGGGAAAGAAATCTGGGATGAGCCGTCGTATTTGCATTGTCCTAATTAGCTTGATTATGTTTAGTTGTATTGCTTTGTGTGCAGCGTGTTGGTTTAACCCATCATCTGCTGCAAAACTATTATTTCAGTAATAGGGCCCTGGCCATGGTTCTGTAGACGGTAAATATTTCTAGTGTAAATGATGTGTGTGGTGAGCGATCTCCTTGCTTACAATATCATTACCTCGCTCATTACTGTATGTTTGCAAGGCTGCCATCCCAAAGTCTAAATGTACTGTCAGATGATGAGGCTGATATTTGGATTGTACGATTTAAAGGGGTTGTATCAGGAATGAACGTGATCCCCCCTATCCATGGGAAATAACTGATCAGTGGGAGTTTCATCCAGCAATCCTGGGAATGGGGTCTCAATTTCTTCTATTTGATGGGAGAAACAGACTAGTATGCCATGATACCTATAGGCCTATATGCTCAGTTATCTCCAACAGTCCCATACAGATAATTATTATAATATAGGTTCCAAAATGAAGTTGCTTTTTTACCTTTTATTCTTTCTTACAGAGCTCGTGAGAGAAGTTTACAGTGCACAGCGTGAAAGAGATGAAGCAATTATGGCGCGGCTTAGACTGGCTAATGAAGAGCGAGATGAAGCTCTTCTGCGTGTCCAGCAACTCCAGCAATACATCAGAGAGTAAGATCAGCCGTCAATGGCGATTTGGCGTTTTTGTTTTTTTTTGTAGATTGTGAGACCCACATAGAGCTCACAATGTACATTTTTCGCTATCAGTATGTCTTTGGAATATGGGATGGAAATCCATGCAAACACAGGGAGAACATACAAACTCCTTGCAGATGTTTTTTTTTGCCCTTGGTGGTATTTGAACACCAGGACTCCAGTGCTGCAAGGCCGCAGTGCTAGCCACTGAGCCACCGTGTGGCCCCCGCGATTTGTCGGGTTTTGTACATAGTTTCTTACTTGCACACAGAACAGTTAGCTTAATTGGGAAACACTGGTTGTCAGCTGTAATGTAATAGACACTAAAGCCCTATGCACACGACCAGGAGTGGGGTCCAAAGAGGGGTCCTATGCCTTGTGTATGAGGCCTAAGAGTAAACCTGTTATTGCATGGAAAGTCGGCAAATATTGGGGGATGGAGCTCTGATTTCTTTATTCATGGGACATATGGATTATTGGGTACTAATAATTAGCAAGGGGCTTGGCAACATTACAAAGTTCTGTTAAAAGACAGGTCAAAACCAATAAAAACAAGGAAAAACACAAATACAAGAAAGTTTTGTCTGGCAGAACTTAATGATTGGGCTGGTAAGTGGTATGTAATGTTCAGGGACTGGCTGGTATTTCGGCCTGATACACCCGCTGCTTATAAAGTCCATGTATCACACATAGCCAGGCCAAGAATCATCCTATATGAGAGAATATGTAGCGATGGCTTTGCAAAAGTGGATTTGTATGGGGGCAGCATTCATAAAGATTGTTTCCCAAATGTATAAGCAGCAAACCATGTAAACTATACACTTGTGTCCCCTCCATTCTGTGATGTTTTCAATTGCATAATATAGGAGTCCTGGTAGGTCTTGTTTTTAATATATCAGATTGGTGGGAATCTGACACCTGGCACTTCCACTGATCAGCTGTTTTCAGCAGCAGTTGGTTCTGGAAGTTTACAATGGACAAAGCTGAAAACAGACGGCTACACCTACTATGTAGTGGCAGTGCCAGGAACAGCCACTGCACAGTGGACAGAGCCATCTCCACTGTATAGTTTTGTGGCTGGCTGAGAACAGCTATTCTCTGGGGGGTGCCAAATGTCGACCCTCCCCGAACAATCTAATATTGATGACCTTTCCTAAGGCCCGGTTCACATCTGTGTTTGAGCCATTCTGTTCCCGCTTTCCTGTAAGCAGTACTTTTCTCTCCGCATTTTTCATGCGGAAACTGAGTGGAAACCACACGGACCCCATTATAGTCTATGGAGTCTGCAGGTTTCCTTAGGTAACCATTTTTATTATGTGTATAGGTTTCTGTTTGGGGGGGGGGTCCCCAAGCATAAACCCATGTGCAGATGTGAATCGGGCCTAATAGGTTTCTGTATTAAAAGCTAAAAAATCATTATAAAGTTCAAGGGAGTCCAAACCTCAATTTAATGTAGAATTTGCGGCTTGACTAGTAAAAAGCCATTCACTCAAGATATTAATAATACCGTAATATTACTCTTCAGTGTTTACTATGGGGAAACCCCTTTAATACTGCACATAAAAGGAAATGGTTAATCATTTTTACAAGCATTTTTGATTCCCTTTATATGGCTTGCTTTTCTTGTTTTCGCATCAGGATACCCCGAGCTTTGTTCATACATGTAGGTCTATGAAAGCATATGGAAATATTGACATGAACCTACAGACAGGTCCCAGACAGACTAAACAATACACAAATTTACCAGCACTGACACCGTCAGATAAACATTGGTTTGCTGGCCTTGAAAGATTGACAGTGCGGGAGACTGAGAAGATCACACACAAACAAATACCATGACAGCAGCCATACAGCAAAATAGCAGCACGTATCCATCAATATGTTAGTCATTGTAACCCTACAGTATATCACACTAATAGGACTAATTAGGTGGCTAGTAGAGAGCCTGAAGCTCCCAATTTTTGTAGAGGATTTACAGTCCATAAAATTGATTCATAACCATTTTGTTACATTCACAATTTGGCACGGTCACTGCTTTACAAATGTGCAAAAAAATTATTTCTGCCTTGCCATAGTCAACAATGGCAGTTTGCTTAAAAAGAAAGATTAAAACACACTAAAACCGCAACAAGTCAATACGGACTAAGACATTTCATTGTGGCATTGCAAAATAAAGCAAAAATAAATTTAAAAAAATGCAGGAGACTAAGGAGAATATCTTCTCCCAATTTTAGATTTTGTAGAAAATTTATTTGCTTTTTTTATGTGTAATAATTCCTTTAAGTAAAGATAAGTAAATAAAACAATAAATGAAATTAATATGAATGAATATATTGAATAGAGATGATCGAATAGTATTCGAAACTGCAGTTCGCCCACTCCTATTCATTCCTATGTGAGCGTGGTGTTCGAAACTAGAATTTCGAATAGTATTCGCTCAACACTAATATTGAACATCATGCAGGTGTTAACATTCTACACAAGACATGTCAAGATCAGAAGAATAAAATTACTTTCATAAACCTAAGGCTGGATTCACACTTGTGCTGTAGTCTCCGACTCTGGTGCAGAATGCGCCTAAAATTGGTGGAGAGAAAAGTCCTGCAAAATGAAAACTGGGTGGAAATTTGGTTGGACCCCATTACAGTCTCTGGGGTCTGCGGGTTTCCGCATGTAACCACTTTTTATAAGCGGACAGATTCTCCATCAATTGCCTCCTCATGTGGACCCAAAGGACAGAGACATGAAAGCTAGTGTGAATCTAACTTAAGAAATAATTTTGTTGTATTTTAGGTTGGTTGGTGCCTTTTGCTTTATCTTATATTGATGTTCCTCGCTTTTTTTGAGAAGTATCAAATAATTCCTCTGCCTCCTGCTTGTAAGAGCTGATTGGGAGATACCCATCACAAGCAGACAGAAGGACAGGCTGAGACAACATCACATATTGAGATTCTGCAGTGTGAGTGAGCATCTTTTTCAGAGATTCCTTTCGTAGCCTCCATTGCAGAGTTTGTAAAATTTCCTGTGAAAATAGTATGAGCATGCAGCACACGTTTTTTTCCAATAAAATGATGGTCACTATGGCAAACCTGATGGATCTCATTATAATCAGTCAGGTCCAACGGGCACCATTGTTGTCTGTATGTGACAGACCTGGGACTGCCTTTATTTTCAGTGATGGAACGCAAAAATGGAAATGCAGATGTTAACTTGGCTAATGGGCAGGGTTGTGGAGTCAGAATCGGGACCAATTTTGGGTAAAGTCAGAGTCAGAAAAAAGTTACCAAATCCAGCTTCAATATGAAGTTACTATATATTTTTTAATTATATTATACATTGTTAATATTGTATAATGAATTAGATTCATAGTTTGTTACATATTTACTGTTGGCTTGTTATTGAATCACCGAGGATCTTTACTGCATCTGTTTGACCATGACTGTCAGCCATTTATAAAGGAGTCAGAGTTAGAGCAGGAGTTGGAGCCCGGCTGTGGAAAAATAGGGGAATCCAGTGGTTTGGCCTACCAACTCCAACTCCACAATTTGGGTTATGGGACAGAAGTTCTATGTCCTAGATCTATTAGAGCAAGTGCAGTATGATGAAACTCTGCAAGCCAGTGGCATCGTGTGAAGTGAGCACGAGGCCTGCATTTTGTTGGTAGGGTGGCTTTTTAAATAAAAAAAAAATCTAACAATAGTGCCTCCTAGTGGTCACATTATGGTCAAATACCACTTCAGCTAAAATCCCTTAAAATGCTTTTGCCCCCATTCATAAGGCATACCCCTATCCACTAAACCCCTAAAAACTTTATCGTCATTTTAACCCCTGTAAATTGTGGATGTTTTGAAGTCATGTGACTTGGAACCGAGTGAAATGTGTAATATTTCTGGGGATCAGAGCAGTGCTTTGTATAGATCATTCCCCCCATTCTTCTGTATGGAAGAAATAAAAAAAAACCCAGTAAGGAAACGAAAACCCTAATTAAAAGCGAAACGATCAATAAAAACATGTGAAGAGCCTGCTTTACTAAACCGCCTCAGCACATATGAAGAACTGATCCCTGTAGCCATATATTGCGGTAAACATTAATAAGTTAACAGGCTGCAGCCGAGGAGAGATGAGCTCGGCATTATTGAAAGATACAGCAGAACAGCTGGCGCCGTAATGCGTCGGGAGTGGAGGGCGTCCCCTGAAGACACTCGCAGCGAAATTACTTCAACTCCCAAAGATTTGGAAAGAGAATTCATTTTGCTTCTGAATTGAGGAGCAAGTCTTTGGCCACTTAGCGCTTCCCTCTCTCTTCTTGTGTTTTTCCCTTCACGACTTCTCATTGTCTGTTTCTGTCTTGTTTAGGATGGAAGATATTAACCCTAAGGAAAGTGACATGGTAAGCGCTTGTCCCAAGAGACTTCTCGCTACTTTTTGTTTTCTGTTCCTGGATTAGGCCCCTGCTTAAATGAGTTTGGCATAGATGTCCGTACCCCAGGAGCCTCCTAGACTCAGTACTCAGTATTACTGGTGGATTATACTTTTCGGTATAATATACTCAAGTTACGGATACAGCAGTGCTAAACTTGTTGAAGTTTTTTGGGGGTTGTATTGTTGAGTATCAAGACAATTTTAAGGGTTTTCCAGGTATTTGGAAAAAAGAAAAGGATACTTTTAACTTGAACATAAAAAATCTAGTAATGTATGTTTGCCATAATTTCATATATAAATAATAAATACATTTTTGTAGCTTGAATTGTATCTCCTGTTTCAACGTTTCATAAATGAGTAATACATGTGAATATAAGAAACTGTGTAATGAGATCTATTTCCTTCAACACTTATTAAGCTGTTATTCTGCTTGTTTGCATTACATCCTTCTCCGTATTCAGCCTCACACACAACTCTATGGAGAGGGGAGGGGTGGAGTAGGAGGCTGCTGGCTAGTTTATTGATTTATTTTCTGTGCACTGGAAGCCTCTTCTCTATAAACCTAGTAGTGTTAAAAGATCTCAGAATAGCAGCAGCAATTATTTAACTGCCTTTTCTAGAATAGTCATCCAACCCCTCCCTTCTTCATAGACTAATATGTAGAAAGTAACTCAGCGTGAAGAAAACATATTTCTTTCATAAGATGTATTACAAAGTTTCTTATTTTCACCTGCACTAGTCATTTATGAAAAGTGGTTCATAACTACAGGTATGCCTTAAGCATTGGTTATCTATTATATTGACTACTATTTGCAGGACCAGACTAGGCAGCTTCACTAATATAAAATTACAGTTCCCAGCATGCAGTTTGCATGGTATATCATTTACATTGCACATGTGTCGTCAAATAAAATTGGAGAGCATTTACGGTTAGGGAATGTAAACAACTGTGCAGCACATGCACAAACTTGGCATTGTAGTCGTGGATTAGTGGCCCTATGGAACTATAATGTGCCATGCAGAACAAAGCATCGAATACCATACTGCCCTCCAAAAGTAAACCAAACTAGCAATAGATACAGTCTACAGTCTAGGTCCGTGATGGCGTACCTATGGCACGGGTGCCACAGGTGGCACTCAGAGCCCTCTTTGTGGGCACCCATCTGTGGCACAGATCATACTGTGTGGAGGCCACTGTGGAGCATATTGTACTGTGTGCGGGCCACTGGGGAGAAGATTATACTGTGTGTGGTCCACTGTGGGGCAGATTGTACTGAGTGGGGGCCCTTCACTATTTACATCACACAGTACCTAGTTTATAACAGACATGATATCATTATAGGTCATAATAGCATTGCGTGGTCAATATAAAATAGATCTGTAATGTAAATAGTGAACATTAATTGTTCAAAATTATACCAAATGTGGTACAAAATAGTTTCTATAATTGAAAGCTCTGTAAAGCCCCATTCACACGACTGTATTTTGCGGGTCCGTAATTGTCCGCACTTGTGGATCTGCACAGTATTAAGGTTAACTTGATGTGTTGGCACTTTGCAATAATTTAGTGGGTTTTGGGTTGCAGTTTGGCCACTTGGTCTCTAAAAGGTTCACCATCACTGGTCTAGGTCATACCCTGTGTCCTGAACAGAACTAAAGCACATATTTCCCTCTGTCCTACTGCACTAAATCAACCAGATGATGGGCTGTTTACATCACAGAGAACAGAATACAATTGTAGCAAGCACTAGATTCTGGAAATATTAGGTCAATATAGATTGCAAAGAAGAAAATAAAAATAAAGTTTCCATTCACTGACTTCAGTCAAAAATCTAGAAAATAATATTTTTTCTGATTATTTATGGCATATGTTTTGAATAGCACGCACCCATAGGAATGAATGGAAGCGGCCGGCATGCAGACTTTGCCGTCGGCCCGGCCACCTAACCCCCTGCGTGCCGGCCACATCCATTCATTCCTATGGGTGCGTGCTATTGGAAACTGGAGTTTCGAATAGTACTCGCTCATCTCTACAGGTAAGACTGGGTTCATACCAGCGATTGAAGTCCGTTCGGTAATTTAGTTCCCCTTTCTGCTTAAAAAATGCGGAGAGAAAAAGCGCTGCAAGGAGTACTTTTTTTTCCACATTTTTCGCCCTGAAACCAAGCTGAAACCTGGCGGACCCCAATTTAGTCTATGAGGTCCGAGGGTTTCCTTGGGTAACCGCTTTTTTAAGTGCATTAGATTCGGGGAGTCCCCAAGCGGACCCCCCAAACCGAAACACGAACGCAGATGTTAAACTAGCTCAAGACATGTATATTTACTGATCATGTTACTTGCAGACTTTACAAGAACTGCTTGATAAACTGGATGAAGCAGAAGATGGCGCAGACATTGTGCAGAACGGGGACCTTATATTAGAGCATATAAGGAAGAGCCAAGAAAGAAGAGAGGAGATCACCGCTGAAGAAATGGGTGCAGTCATAATAGAGCGGGACACAGCACGTGCTCAGGTAACTGGTCCTCATCTGTGACTATTATTTTCTGTAGATATGATCAGGTAAAAGAATTTACCCCTTAAAAAGAAGCTGTTCTCAACATACTATGTAAAGCTGATAAATGAGAATATCATTCTCGAGGCTAGCTGAGATCATGGGTGTTCAAGCATGTACTATGGCAAACACGTAATTGGGTGAAGCAAGTGTGATGCTTAAAGGGGTTATACATGATTTCTGTCTTTATGGCCTATTCTTAGAATAAGCCATAAATATCTGATCAGTGGGGGGGATAATAATAATAAATTTTATTTATATAGCGCCAACATATTCCGCAGCACTGTACAATTTGTAGGGTTCAAATACAGACAGAAAGATACATTACAAAGAAATAGTCCCTTCACACAATGGGTCTGAGGGCCCTGCTCCCAAGAGCTTACAATCTATGAGGTAGAGGGGGTGACACAAGAGGTAGCAGGGGCGGCATTGCTTATACAGTGGTCAGACAATTTTGTAATAGAGGTGACTGTCATTATTACACAAACATAAAACTTTGTGAGCCGTCACCTGTCGTGTCCTTTAACATGTGGATGTTGCTTGGACATATAAAGTTAGCATGATATGGCATCATATCATGTGGGGAAATGTGGGAGCTGGAACAGAGAATGGTTAATTTTAGGGATTCTAATTACGGTACGGAAGGGTTTACATTAGGAATTGTGATAGGCCTGTCTGAAAAGATGTGTCTTTAGTTTGCGCTTAACGCTGTAGAAATTGGGAGTTAATATGATTGTCTGGGATAGAGCATTCCAGAGAAGTGGTGCAGCTCGGGAGAAGTCTTGTATATGAGCGAGGGAGGTTCTTATAATAGAGGATGTAAGTGTTAGGTCATTGAGTAAATGGAGAGTACAGGTTTGGCGATAGAGATGAGGGAGGAAATGTAGGGCAGGGGTCGGCAACCCCTGGAACGCGTGCCAAGAGTGGCACTCCTGGCATGTTTCACTGGCACGCCAGCAGCACAGGACCTGCAAGAATTACATGAAGTCGGAGTGTCCCTTCAGTGCTCTGCTAGAGCTGAGGCATAAGGACACTCCCCTTCTCTCACTGCCCTCCAATGAGAGGGGTGAAGGAAACCCAGGAGGTGGAGCTTAATCACTGTGGTCTCTGCCTGCTATAGTGATAGCTCCTGCCGTCTACATCCCTGCAAAGGCTCCCCGAGGAGAGGAGAGCTGCTAGCAAAGTGAAAGTGAAAAAACACAGGTACATGTTGAGTTATTAATGTCAGGCATTTGGGGTTATTAGTTTAGTGTTAGTAACTCCATGTGCCTCACATTAATAGGAATTAACCCCATCATGTCCCTCACATTAACCCCTGTGTGCCTCATATAAAGGTTACTAATATGTGAGACATATGGAGGTATTAATAAAAGACCTCAATAATGAAGATACTTAATTATTACCTCCAAGTCTCTCACATATCAGTAACTCTTACACAGGGGTTAATGTGAGGGACATGATGGGGTTAATTGCTATTAAAATGAGGCACATGGAGTTGCTAAACTATAATACACATGACCGTACTTTTATCTACAATTGTGGATAAAAGTATGGACCTGTACATTTTAATGGGCCCGTACACGTAGATCCTGTTTTTGTGGCTGTGTGTCCGGGCCAAATTGAAGAGCTGTAAAATATAGAGCAGGTCCTATATTTGTCCTATACCTGTCTGCATTTGCAGCCCTGTCAATTTATTTTTAATCTATAGGTCAGTGAAAACCATATTCGTGCCATTTCTGTGCAGGAGGCCTAAGGCTGAAGCCCCACATTGCGGAAACACAGCATTTTTTTGCTATTTTGCTGCAGGTTTTTGAGCCAAACTCAAGAATGGCCACAAAAGAAATGGGAAATATTTAGGAAGCTTTTTATATGTCTCTCTTGTTCTCAATACACTTGAGCTCAGAAAAAAAACACAGCAAAATATGCAACAAAAACCGCCGGTTTTTCACAACATGGTGCCTCCGCTTTAGGCTAAGGCCCCATGTCGCAGAAATAAAGCTTTTTTTATTGCAGATTTTGTTCTGGTTTTATGAGCAAAAGTCAGGAGTGAATTGAGCAGAAGAGAGAAGCTTAAGAACTTCTTGTATATTCCCATTCCTTCTGTAGCCATTCATGGCTATGGATCAAAAAAACGCAGCAAAATCTTCAACAAAAAAACTGCATTTCCACAGCGTGGGGCCTTAGCCTTAGGGTGTTTCTTTTTGGGTAGTGACACCGTGTACCCAGGTGCTCCTAAAGCCAAATCCAGTTCCTGGGCACCAGCACTGTCATTTTGGTGTAAGTGTGACACCTATTAATGTGGTTTAGCTGTTACCGGAATTTCTTGTGCGTGGAGAGACACCATGAAGCGAAGTCCAATGGTGGGACACACTGGTGAGGGATTGAAGAGCGGGGAGTATCTGTTTTGTTTTTTTAATCAGCTTTCATCCCCAGACACCACCTATAACACTTGGCGTTACTAGAGATTTGTGATGTATAAGTGAAGTGTACCAAGGTCATGGCTTCAGTTACATTGCACAGCCATTGAGCATTGCTATACCTGCTCAGTTAATCTTCCGCAGTCTATCCAAAGTCTCCTCTGATCAACAGCTCTTGGTGAATGGACTTCCAGCTTTTAAGGATATTCTGTACCTTAAACCCTCCATTTTTTAAGTGTTACCAGAAGGGGGCAGTATTTACATCTGCCTCATATACATAACAAGTATTACAAAGATGAGCTATGAACTAACATATTTCCTGAGATCTCTAGAAGTACAAGGATTTCAGTATGTAGCAGAGGCTTAGCTGGATGGGACAGTTTAAGGCTACCCATTCTACCCAGAAACACCACAGTATTCCACAAATGCCCCTTTTTGCATAATCCTCACCCCTTTGGTGCACAGTATGGGTATAGGGGAGGAGTGTGTCACTGACACCAAATCAGAAGTCAATAACGATAGGACCTCAGAGTCGCTATGCACGGTAGAGAAAAGATGGACTTAAGATGGACTTAAGACCCCCACATAGGAGTGGACGACTGACTTTTCCTATGTAGAGCACATGCATGCTTTGTCAAGACCAACATATATAAGTGGATGGTTAGAATGGACAAAGAGCCAGGTCAGGGCATATTCATGGCTGGGTTGGTGAACTACCAATCCAGGAATCCATGTCAGCATACAGGGATCAGAAGTGAGTTTTTTGGGGGAAGGGACACAAAATGAAATCATTGCAAAAGAGAGCAAAACGTAACTCTGAAGAGCAGAGAAGAGAGATTGTAGATGAATAAAAACAATTATTTTTGGGTTCCTATTGTTTTGCCCGAATGATTGGAATTGATAAACTCATCAGGACTGTGGAGTTGGTAAGCCAAAGCTCCGACTCTTCTATTTTTCCATAGCCGGACTGTAACTTCTACTTCCCTGACTTCATAAACTGGTGACATCCATAGTCAGAAGCAGTAGACCTCCTTCATCTTGATTACCGTCCTATTAAAGTAAATATGTAACAAACTGTGCGTCTCATTCTAGGGGTTTCCTTGGCCTTTATAGTTAATGATCTATCCATAGGATGGGTCATAAATTTAAGTTTTGCGGGGGTCAGTCACCCAGGACTGTTTGATGCAGGAATGCTGCTTTTGCTTCACAGACCACATGACATAAAGTTCATTGGTTACGTGGCCTGGTCACAGCTCAGTCCCATTCAAGTTAATGAGCTGAGCTGCAATACCAAGCACAGTCGCTGTACAAATATATGACAATGTGCTTGGTAAGTACTGAAGAGCTTGCAGTGCTCATGCAAAAACTACAACCTCAAACAGCTGATCGGCTTGTATGTTCTCCCCGTGTTTGCATGGATTTCCATCCCATATTCCAAAAAAAAAAAAGACATACTGATAGGGAAAAATGTACATTGTGAGCTCTACGTGGGGCTCACAATCTACATAAAAAAAAACAAAAAAAAACAAAACAGCTGATCGGCTAGGGTCCTGGGCATCAGACCCCCGCTGATGTTTAAGTAATGACCTATCCTAAGCATAGGTCCTGGAAAATCCCTTTTAATTATATAACAACGATAAATGTATAATACTCGAGTATATGCTTGAGTATAAGCTGAGTTTTTCAGCACAGTTTTTGTGCCGAAAAAGTATTCCTCGGCTTATACTAGAGTCATTACGGTAGCAGGCCAGGAACGTAGACCCCGCCCCAACAACCACCACCACCGCTCCATCACACACCGGGTGACGTGGCCACGTAAGCTCAGGCCCGCATCGGCGTGTGTCTGCTTCCTGGTGTGCTAGCAGAAGTACCGTATGTACTTCTGCAGTTTGAAATGTACAGCATTGCCACGGGCCCGGCACCCGCTCGGTGTCTGTATGCCGGGTCTGGATGGGGTCATAGTAACCAGCACCTCCGCTGTAACTCTTACAGCGGTAATGCCGGAATTTGTGCCTGCAATCAGAGAACGCAGGCATGAGCTTCGGCATCTCCGCTGTAACAGTTACAGCGGAGATGCCCTCAGGAGATGTCCCCCCCCCCCTAAAAAAAAAAAAAAAAAAAAGATTAAAGTTAGCCTTGGGGCCGGTCCCCACCGGCCTCATACCTTTTAAGTTGCAGGCCGATTCCTGCGCAGCGAGCTCGCAGGAGCCAACCTGTTCCGATGACAGCCAGGAGCCTACTGAAGGCTCCCAGGCCTGTCATCACTATATTACTATTGGGGCTGGTCTATGACCCTCCGCAATAGTAATGCATAGAATCTCCCATAGACGACAATACACTAGTACTGCCATCTATGGGACTTGCAATCAAATAATTGCAGGTTCAAGCCCCCTAGGGGGCGCTAATAAAATAGTAAAAAAAAAAAGTTTTAAAAAAATGTAATAAAAAATAAAATAAATAAAAGTTCTAAATCACTCCTTTCCCTAGAATACATACGAGCACCCGATCTCCGTTATGCAGGTTTCCGTCCTGCATGTCTGACTTTGTGTCCGGTTAAAAAACAAAAATGGTTTTGCTGTGGAGACCAGAAGACGCTCACGGGCGGAAACTTTTCAAACCCATGAATGGGTTTGAAAACTGCCTACCGGTTTCCATCTTCCGCCCAGTTTCTTGGGCAGGAAACGGAAACCTGCATATCGGAGATCGGGCGCTGGTGTGAACCCGCCCTCAAAGTAGAAAATTACTGTGAAACACACACACACAATAGGTATCCCTGTGTCTGACAGTGCCTGGTCTACTCAATATAGGGTATCTGCAGTGCTCCTGTTCCGTTGGGAAGGGGTTAATAGGAGCACTGCAGATACCCTATATTCAGCCAGGCTGAGTTCCAATTGTGGGGAAAAAACCCAGTCCTCAAGCTGAGGGAAGGGGCAGACAGACAACCAAAACACCCCCTCCCCTTCCCCAGCACCCAGCATTTCCTGCACCAGAAAATTCTGGCCATTTTTATTTTTTAAATTTTCCAGTAGCCGCTGCATAACCCCCCCACCCCCCACCCCCCATCTTATACTTGAGGCAATAAGTTTTCCCAGTTTATTGTAGTAAAATTAGTAGTCTCGGCTTATATTTGGGTCGGCTTATACTCGAGTATATATGCTAATTAAAGATAATTAATCTGTAATAGTCTATAACTTTTTCCATCTCCGCCCAAAGCTCTCACCTTCTCTACAGCCCTTAAAGTAAGTTCTTCATATTCGGTTTAAAGTATCCGTGGTCGCTTTAATTTTCCCTCCAATAGAAAAACTTTAAGTTTATAAAAAATCGAGAAAAAACAAACATCGGATTTATACGACTTGTTTGTCAGTCACAGGGTTAACACGCCATCCCTCCCTATACTAATCCAGAAATGTCTCCGATTCTGGCATTCAGATTGACATCCCTCTTCCACCGCTCACAGGGCCCCGTTACTCTCCGGCGCTGCAAAATAGGGTCACAGATGCTCTCGCAGGTACAAAGCAACCTTAGAATTTGTAGTCAAAGGTTGCCAGCTAGCAGCTAACTGATTTCCCTTTCTAAGGCAATATAAACATTCACTTGTCTTCCTGTAGGCCCTGCCAAATTCCATAATTCCAGTAGCAAGGCAGCTTAAATGAGGCTGAATGTCGTCAAAAGGAGGCAGAATTACTGAATCAGTCTGTAGCAAGTCGTTAAAGGAGCGATTCCACCCGGCGGAGCAGAAAATAAGCCTCTGTAAATAATCTAATTGGCTTCCCTAAATAAATCCACCGTGCCAATGAGACACATTTCACTGCTTTGAAATACCTTGCGCTTTTACCTCGGTGTCACTTTAGATTTCGCTCTTGACATTAAGCGGCAGATCAAATCGCTCATCAATACTGTCAGGAAACGCAACCTGTAGTCACAAGCAAAACAATAAAACCCCATTCCTATGCCGTATTTAATATCTTCCCGCTGTCTTCATCTCTTATCATTTCTAAGTATTTTAGTTAAAGTCTATCTATCTTTCGCACCCACTAGAAGCTTACCAAAGGTAAGCTGAGACCCATATTGATCTGTGGCAGCAAGTGTTCGATCCCTCTGCAGTGCCCCCACTGGAGAAAGGTGGTATTGCACACTTCCTATTTAAATTAATAGACTGTCCATTATTTATTTGTTTCATTTCTTTCGCTTATTTGTATAGCACCATCATATTCTGCAGCGCTTTACAGACATTATGGACTCTCCTTCTGAAGGTGCTATAGAGGTCCTGAGTAAAGGTCTCTTGTCTACTTTCTCAGAATTGTCTTAATAAGTTTGACATTACATTTATATATGAAATCTTTAAAGGGGTTTTCCATCTCCAAAATGCGTGTTTCACATTGACATAGTCACACAGTATGCCATCAGTATCTGATCTGTGGAGGTCCAACACCCTGACCCCACACAGATCAGCCTCCGGGCATTGGACGCTATCACGGTGGGCAGAAAACAGAAACAGTTTGTTTCCTATTCAAGTATAAGGAGCGGAGTTGCAGTCCTGACTATTGTATAGCGGTGGTGTCTGGGTATTGCAACTCCGCTCCTATTACTTTGAGTTCATAATCTGCTTTCTCCCCTGTAGTATTTATTCAATTATGGTCGCACCCTGACCACCTACTGCCAGGGAACTTCCGTATGGCCCCCATTTAGTTTCTGGGTGCACTACTGTTTTGAGAAAAACTGTAAAGGGGTTTCAGCGCAAAATTAACCCCTTTACAGAACTAATCCCAGCAGTGGTTATATAATGTCTTTTGTGAATTTGCCTATAGGTGGAACGCTTGTTTAATGGTCCATTTGATCATTATAGTGTTCACAGCCTATAGCTTTATTCAGACAAGCACACTGAGTATGGTTGTAGTCAGTGCATATAGATACAGTGAGATGTATATACTGGGCAGAGAGTGGTGTATAATGATTTGACATTGTATATGGGTTTATTTAGGTTTTATCAGCCATGGCTAGTCGTCTTGCCAGTCCAGTGGCACCCGATCTTGCACAGTGCCTCTATATATAAAGCCCCACGCTGTGCGGAGTTATAGCGTGCTATAGAAAACCATTCACAGGTATACTGCCCTAAGCCGGTTGGGTTTGAATTAATTTGCCGTTTCAGGGTGCTAAACCTTGAACCTATAAAGTGCTACATTGAAATCCTGTTAATCCTGCAGTCCAGGCCATCAGTAGTCAGTGCTGTGTGTGTAAGCACTACAGAGCCGCACTGTGCTCCGAGCTCTGTTCAGGGGAGCGGCTTCTTAGATATCAGTCGAATGCAGGAAAAGCCAGCATTGCGTATTTTCACAGCGCCATAAATAACAGTCTAAAAATAAACCGTACTTTGTATGCCCAAATGGCCCGTGAATTAACCTTTTGAGTGTTTGCTTGCAGTCACAGGTATACTGGGCAATATTACATGGCTGGACCCACGTTGAGCACCATGCAGGGCGATTATGGTCAAAGTAGTGCAAATGTCCAAGCCCAAATAATGTATTCCTTGTTGCCAGCAGAATTCTCTGAATATTTTGGTATATTGTGGGGTATACAGCAACTTTCACACATACTTTAATACTTTATGCCCTGTTGTCTGAAGTCTTGTCTTCTTGCATACCTGTCTCCCTGGACATATATGAAAAATATAATAATACGTAAATTCACCATTGTGGGTGTTGGGGATGAGCTCCTGTATGGCAGCTACTAACTCGCCACTAATGCGCTTTGATTCCCTTGTGTGAGAAAAAACATTACAATTGTTGTCAATATATACAGTACTATGCATAAGTTTTAGGCAGGTTTGGGAAAAAAGGTGTTAGAATATTTTGAGAAATAGAAAATAATTTAATAATTGATTTTTTAAGAATTAACAATATAAAGTGAAAGAAGAAAAATCTAAACCCCATCAATATTTGGTGTGCCTCCCCCCTTCTTAGCTTCCATCAATTCTTCTCCGTACACTTGCAGACAGTTTTTGAAGGAACTCGGCAGGGAGGTTGTTCCCGCCATCTTGGAGAACCAAGCCCAGATCTTCTGTGGATGTAGGCTTGTTCCAATCCTTCTGTCTCTTCATGTCATCCAAGACAGACTGGATGATGGAAGATCAGGGCTCTATGGAGGACATATCATCACTTCTAGGACTCCTCCTACAAAGGTCAGCCACACCAAATATTGATGGGATTTACATTTTTACACAGCTGTTCTCAGTTGATGATATACTATCGAAGTGTATGGGATCTGTTCTGCAATAACCTTTTCTGCCCACTACATACATATTGGCGCTGTCTGGTTCCTTTTCCTTTCTCGTTGTATCAGCTGCCAAACAAGTGATTTATGGGAAAACCTGGTGTCAGACTCCCACCAATCTGATATTGATGATCTATCCTTAGTATAGGTCATCAATAAATTCAGCCTGGAAAACCCCTTTAAATTACTGCTTGCTTTAGTTTGGATTAACATCACTAGACATAGTCATCGTTTTCTGATTGTAAGGGTTCAGCCATTGGCGCCCTGTTTTTTCCTGCAAAGAGCTCACAGCCTCATAGGTTGTTTCATATATAGCAACTATAGTTGGCCATATACATTGGATAAAAGTAGGTTGATAGTTGGCCAACTGTTGAATGAAAGATCATCTAGTGAATCATCCAGACATATAACTTGAAGTTCCTGGGCCTCAATGCGATATCTGTAATGGGACCTTGCCTACCTTGACCCGCTTAGAATAGTGGTATATTTTATGTAGAAGAGAGGCTTCTGGTGCCCGGTAGTGACTACTACCTCTGCACCTCCTATAGATCAGCTCCTGGAATCAGCCCATATTAGAGTCATTCAGCCTGGCCATACCGTATATTTGCAGTGAAACTGGCTAAAGGACAAATAATATTTCTGGAAACAATCCTTCATGGAGCCAACAAAAATTACAAGTATGTACACACTGCCACTCACCATAACCCGGTTACCAAAGGGTGCACGACCTGATGATTCCCCGGACTTCAAGGAGAAAACTTCCAATGGAGATAACACATGCAAGTGGTCCGCAATACTCTAGTCCAGTTAAAATTTAACTTTTATTTTTATTTATAAGTCCATATCCATGTCCATAGTGCAATAACAAAAAATAGACAATTGTCTATTTTTTGTTATTGCACTATGGACATGGATATGGACTTTTAAATAAAAATAAAAGTTAAATTTTAACTGGACCAGAATCCTTCATGGACTTGAAAACTAGACGATGCAAAATTTAAACATGGCCGACTTCTTTCTACATGAAGATGGTTTGTTATCAGTTGACTGTAAGAATTGTTAAATTTTAACTGAGGAAAAGTAATTTTAGGCTGAAATTTTTTGTTTTGATCAACTTGAGACTGACTTGTACCTTTTCCCCAAAGGGGTTCTCTGCCCAAAATAACAGACTTTATACACACTTATTTCATTCTCCACCACTACCAGTGCTGCCTGCTATCACCTATTTATTCCCTTCCACTACCAGTGCTGCGGGCACACATTTATATCTGTTCACTTGCAGTTCTGCCTGCTGTCACCTATTTATTCCAGTGCTTCTATACTGGACCTTGCTGCCAGGCTTTGTTTACATGGCTGCAGCAATGATGTGCTCATATACGTATCTCGCATCACTGCTGCAGCCAGTTACTGGCCTTATGGTATGCAGCACAGGTATAATGGCTGCTGCACTCAGGTGGGGTATTTGGATAGTTGATCCCTACAGAGTCAGATAAACATAGCCTGGCATGGAGGAGTGGTGCTGCACCCCTGGAAGTGGAGAGTAATAAATAGGTGAATATAGCTTCTTTTGTAACCAAGCAGGAAGGACCGATGTAGTAGTAATGGAAATAGAGTATAATAAGTAGATGGGTATTATTATTATTATTATTATTATTATTATTAGTAGTAGTAGTAGTAGTAAGTATTGTTTGTTTTGTTTTAAATGACAATTCCTGATTTTGGAAATTTTTTGATTATGTTGGAGAACCCCTATATATTACGTCTGTATTAAAGCACATCTCCTTTCAAGTAGCTCAGAAGCGGCTGACCCTTACTAAGGTGCTTCTGCTTCTTTAATGTAAGAATCAGTGATGTGTCTTTAAGGGGAGGGGGGATTTCAGTTTTGTGCCAAGAGGCCTTATACAGATCAACACACAGTATGGGTTCACTTGTGAACTCTGGAGGTAAATAAAGTTGTGAAACCCTGCTGTCACTTAGCCCCTGGTATTTTGCTTCTGATCCTTCTGATAATGTCCTGTCTCGGAGCCAATGAGGACGGTGGTCAGTGACTAGTTTGAGGTTTTTAGCTAGCCAAGGTCGCAAGATGAAAGTGGTCACCGGACAGATGGCCGATCAGGCGATAGCATAGTTCAGGTGTCAGTGGTAACCATTCTGTATCTAGTCTAGACATCTACATGTTGTCAGGCCATGATTATTACTATTAATATTATGTTGATGTGTTAACTGTTTCTATGTCATGATAAGAGTGTATGGGAATATATGAAGAATACGTGAGCACAGATCTAACACATAACATCAGCAAGTTATAAGAAAGTGAAAGGGGCAAAGTATCCAGGGGTCTAAACCATATAGAGGCTTCTGCCACCTTCGTCACCCTTCTCTGCCACCCTCCTCACCTTCCTCCGCCACCCTCCTCTGCCACCCTCCTCACCTTCCTCCGCCACCCTCCTCTGCCACCCTCTTCACCCTCCTCACCTTCCTCCGCCATCCTCCTCACCCTCCTCACCTTCCTCCACCACCCTCCTCTGCCACCCTCTTCACCCTCCTCACCTTCCTCCGCCACCCTCTTCACCCTCCTCACCTTCCTCTGCCACCCTCCTCACCTTCCTCTGCCACCCTCCTCTGCCACCCTTCTCACCTTCCTCTGCCACCCTCCTCACCCTCCTCTGCCACCCTTCTCACCTTCCTCTGCCTCCCTCCTCACCTTCTCTGCCACCCTCCTCAGGATGATTCATAACATGTTCTATTTGCAAGTGTTTCCTTGAAGAACCAGGAGGCAAGCAATTTTACCAGGGCATTGTATAGAACTATTATTTGGGCAGTTTATGACAGTATTTAGGCACTATAAAGCTCTGTTATTTGGGCCCTTTTATGGCGTTTGGTCATGGTACGGTGGTCTACACTGTGGGGCAAATTTATTATACCTTGTAAGCTAATTTTCTAGTGTACAAGGCAAAAAAAGGTTCAAATGTTGTGCAAATTGTTTTTTTGCACAAAAATATTGTCTTTTTATAAGATAAGATAAGATAATCCTTTAATAGTCCCACATTGGGGAAATTTCAGCGTGTTACAGCAGCATAGTAATACAGATACAGGATAATACAGAGTAATATATTACAGACGTAGACACACATATGCTGAGAAGAGAAGATATACTAGGAGTCCATGGCAGCTAAGGAAAAACAGAAGAGAAAGAGGAAGACCTCATGGTCATCCTCATAATCATTAGTTCTCTGTGCGGAGAGCTCTTCGTTTGGTCTGATGTAGATTATACAGCCTGGTCGCGGTTGGAAGGAAGGACCTGTGATAGCGCTCCTTCTCACACTTGGGGTGAAGCAGACGGTCGCTTACAGTGCTGCCAAGTCCCATCAGGGTCCCATACATGGGGTGGGATTTGTTCTCCCGCATGGAGGTCACCACAGACAGTATCCTTCTGTCACCCACCACCTGTACTGGGTCCAAGGGGCTCCCCAGGACAAAGCTGGCCCTCCTGATCAGCCTGTCAAGTCTATTTCTGTCCCTGGTTGATATACTGCTTCCCCAGCAGGCCACACCGAAAAAGATGGCTGAGGCAACCACAGAGTTGAAGAAGGCCCTAAGAAGTGTCCCCTGGACTCCGAAGGCCCTCAGCCTCCTGAGCAGGTAGAGTCTGCTGTGGCCCTTTCTGTGCAGCGCCTCCAGGTGATCAGCCCAGTCTAGTTTATTATTGAGGAGCACGCCCAGGTACTTATAGGTCCTGACTATCTCAATACATGTTCCTTGGATCTCCACTGGGGTCGGAGCACCTCTCCGTTTACTAAAGTCCACCACCATCTCCTTGGTCTTCCCAGCATTAATCCTGAGCTGGTTCTGCTGGCACCATTCAACAAAATCCTGGTTTAAATCTCTGTATTCCCTATCGTCGCCATCAGTGATAAGGCCGACTATAGCAGAGTCATCGGAGTACTTCTGTAAGTAACAGCTGGATGAGTTGTGTCTGAAGTCAGCAGTGTACAGTGTGAAGAGAAATGGGGCAAGAACTGTACCTTGTGGTGCCCCCGTACTACAACTCACAGTGTCAGACACACAGTCCTGGGCTCTCACATACTGAGGGCGGTTTGTCAGGTAGTCTAGGATCCAGTTGGACAGGTGATGGTCCTCACCACCAAGGTTCAGCTTCTCCCTCAGTAGCCCTGGCTGAATGGTGTTGAACGCACTGGAGAAATCAAAGAACATTATTCTCACAGTGTTCCCGGGTTTCTCCAGGTGAGAGAGAGCTCTATGAAGAAGGTGGATGATGGCATCATCTACCCCAATGCCTGGCCGGTAGGCAAACTGGAGGGGGTCCAGAGCGGAGCTCACTAGGGGGCGTAGGTGTGTCAGGACCAGTCTCTCTAGGACCTTCATCAGGTGTGATGTCAGTGCTACAGGTCGGTAGTCATTGTAGCCCATCGGGTTGGGTTTCTTTGGGACTGGTACCACGCAAGATGTTTTCCACAGTTGAGGTACTACTCCCAGCTTCAGGCTCATATTGTACATGTGCGTTATAATACCACACAGCTGGTCACTGCACATTTTAAGAACTCTTGCGCTTATACCATCAGGTCCCCCCGCTTTGTTCGCTCTAATATTCTTCATTTCCTTACACACCTGAGACTCCTGCAGGATCAGATAGTCAGATTGCAGTTGACCGCAGTTCGGTGGGGGTTGGGTCTTGGTGTGTGAGGGGAGGGCGGTTGGCTGACATGCTGGTGGAGGGAGCATTTGCTTGGAGTCGAATCTATTGAAGAATAGATTAAGCTCGTTAAGCCACTTCCTGTCCCCTACTGTTCGGTGCCCTGTCTTTTCCTTGTGTCCTGAAATTGCCTTACGGCTGTCCCACACCTCAGAGATTCTACCCTCCCCCATCTGTAGCTCCATCTTCCGCCTGTAGTTGGCTTTCCCTCCTCTGATCAATTGTCTTAGTTGTTTCTGCACCGCCCCCAGGCCATCTTTGTCCCCAGACCTAAAAATTCTCTTTTTTTGCTTGAGGAGAGTTTTAATCTCAGAGTTAATCCATGGTTTGTTATTGGAGAAACACCTCACCTTCCTAGTTGGTACCGTGCTGTCCACACAGAAATTAATGTAGTCCGTTATGCAATGTGTGAGTCCCTCAATGTCCTCTGGAAATGAGTCTTGAAACACTTCCCATAAAGTTATATCAAAGCAGTCCCTTAGAGACTCGACACTTCCCTCTGACCAAATCTTCACGGTACGGGTAACCGCCGGTTCTCTGCGCACCAGTGGAATGTATGTGGGTCGCAGATGTACCAGGTTGTGATCTGATCTGCCTAGGGGTGGTAGGGCAGATGAGTTATATGCATCCCTTACATTGGCAAAGAGCAAGTCCAGCGTCTTGTTGTCTCTTGTATGGCAGGTTACATACTGGGTGAAGCCTGGTAGAGTGGATGCTGAGACATGATTGAAGTCTCCAGACACTAGGAGCAGGGCATGGGGGTGAGATGATATGCTACCCTCATCACTTTCTTAAAAGGGTGGTGAGGGGTGTAGACAACCCACCAGATTTATTATTGTTTATACCAGTTTACTGATATAAGTGATACCTAAAATCTCTGCCAACTATGAGATGATGTAGATTTCAGCCCCTGGTGCACAGTCCTACCTGAGAATGAGCCTCACATATGAAGAAGTATGACCTGCCTTCTCCGCAACAGATATGAAGACTGGCATTCTATACGCCACTCTTCAGAAATCACATTCTGTATGTAATGCAAGTAAAACAAGAATTGGGGCAGATTTATTGCAACTGTCTAAAAGCAAAACTGTCTTAGGGCGGGTTCACATCTGCGCCCGTGCACGCTTTAAGCAATCCTGCTGGATTTCCGTCTTCCGACTTTGTTTCCTGTTAAAAAAAAACAACAGTTTTGCCGCAGACAGGTACAAGACGCTCACGGGCGCCCACTTTTCAAACTTATTCACTTGAATGGATTTGAAAACTGACTGCCGGGTTTCCGTCCCCTGTCCATTTTCTCGGGGCAGAAGACGGAAACCCAGCAGGATTGCCTAAAGCCCGCACAGGCGCAGGTGTGAACCCATCCTTAGGCTAAGGCCCCATGGGCCAGAAATACAGTGCTAAAGCTCTGTGGGAACAACGCATCGCGGTTCTTCCCGCAGTGCTTTGAACAGAAAGTTCACAGAGTTTTCCTTTGCAGACTTTCTGTTACAATTATATCTACGGGGAAGCCGCCGGAATTTCCGTAGGTATAATTGACATGCTGCGATTTTCGAAACCGCAACGGTTTTGGAAATCACAGCATGTCCACGCTGTGATTTTTTATGCAAAATGGGGATGGGATTAACATGAATCCCATTCACATGAATCCCATCCACTTTGCGAGAACTGTAAAACGCCCCAATTTTTCCCACGGCGTTTCCTATTTTTTGTCCATTTTCACGGATCCCTCAAAGGACTCACTGCGTGTGTGAATGTATCCTTTGCTTTTATTTTTCAGGGGCAGAATGCAAAAGGAAAGCTGCATTTCAATAACTCTGCCCAAATGTGATCTTGGCTTTTCACTATGGAAAAATAAGTGACAATTATGGCAGAGCCACATGCATTGTTGTCATGAAGTATTTTTAGGTGCAGGAGTAATGCAGCGTCTGGGCCTGACTGTGTGAACCCTGCCGTAGCTTGCAGCTCTGTTTGTTAATTCTGCCCTATAATCCTGTGTCAGCAGCACCTCCATCTCTCCGGTGATAGGCTGTGAGCTGCTAGTGCTCAGCCGAGATCTGTCACAGCAAAAGACTATACAAATATGCAAACGAAAGCATGTCAGTGTATCAACAAATACAGAGGTATAAACTCAAATATTTGATGCTCCTTCTAAGCACATATTTTCAGATGAATAAAAAAACAAATTACTACAGGACGGATAAATATTGACACTCGTCCTTCGAAAGGGAAAAAACTCAATCCAGGTTTCCTTTTGCCAAAGTGTGTGTATGTTTGTATTCACTGCCATGATATAGCGGAATCCCGTGAAGATCACACATCCTAGGCCGACCCTGGCACACCGGCTGAAGGATTTCCATCTTATAGTGCAGTCATTTCCTGCGAGACTGCTTAGGTGTGAAGGACGCTGTGACATGGCCATGTTTTACTTCAGGAGAAACCGATGTGCTGGAAGAGGACGTCATGTAGGATCTACTCCGCTCTCCAGACACAGTCGCTAAGGAATAAAGAGACAACTACTTCCAAGGATTTTCCAAGACTTACATATTGATCAGCTGTCCTTAGGATGGGTTATCAATATGTGATCGGTAGGAGTTTGATATCTGGGACCTGCATAGATTAGCTGTTTGAAGAGGCAGCGGGGCTCACAATCCAATGACATTACATTTGTCATTCACATGGTACAGTAACAGCTCAGTCCCATTCAAGTGGAGGCGCTGAGCTGCAATGCAATGTACTGAGCTGTTCATTCAGTGAAACATTTACCGCAACACTGCAGCCCCTATAACCAGTATATCAATGGGGGGTCCTCTGTATTGGAAACCTCATCATCATTATGTATATCCGTAAGACTCCTTTAAACCGCACATGACCATGATGTCATTGACATGGACTTATTTACCAGGTCGGCAGACATAGTTAGATACAATAGGGCTCACTTCCAGTAAGGACTGAGTTGCACTTTGGATAAATACATTGAAAACTGAATGCAGATGGCTGGAATACTTAGGAACATATATCATTACTGTACTATAGTATCTTTATGCTCTATCCCTTTATTGTGACATCACTTTTTACATTTACTGTCCTTTGATGTCACCTTATGTATTATCTATGAACAGTGGCTCCATTGTGTGCAATACTTCTGTGCTATGGAATCACTCCACATTATCTCTATGTTGGGATCATGTGCGTTATTCCTGTGCTATGACATCATGATGTGTATTATTTCAGTAATATGTCATCACTTTTTGCATTGTATCTATGCTGTGATGTTTCTATAAATTATCATTATGTATAGGAAACTATTTTTTTTTGCTTGCATTCATTTTTGTAGACAAGCACAAATAGTTTTCACTTCATCCACTAGGGGCAGTATATGGTAATAGAGGAGAAACAGCTATACCTTTTTATAGCATGTATAGAATATTCCTCCATGCTACTGTCCTGATAAGTCAGTATAAATAAGCATACGCAGTGGCTGTTTTATGACAGCCTGTGGCTGGAGCCCATTGACATAACCAGAAGTTGCATGTTATTAATTATTATTCAGCTAAAAGATTATTAAAGGGGTTATCTGGGATTTGCTGGAACTCTGCTGCCGCTTGTTTACCGAGGCACAGCGCCATACATGTGGGTGTAGCAGTACCAGGTATTGTCGCATGGTTCTGATCACTCAAATGGGCTGAGATGCAGTAATTTGAAGGTCAAGGCTCTGTCACTGTTTATCCAGGCACAGCGCCATACACAGGGGTGTGGCTGTACATGATACTGCAGATCAGCTGATTCAAGGCAATGGTGCATGGCTGCAATACCAGAAGCAGTCACACCCATACATATGCTGACACATGTCAGCTCCTCGCTTCAGCTGCATATGTGTCAGGGAGAGAGGCGCGCAGCGGCAAAGCGAGAAGCTGACCTGTGTCAGCTCCTTGCTTCAGCCGCGTATGTCTTCAACTCAGATCTGCGTCCTCTGGATGCAGATCTGAGTTGAAATAGAACATACAATGACTGCTACGGGCGCCAGGGGGCCGGCACACGGTGGCGGGCCAAAACCGGGCCCCCCCCCCATTTTTCAATTTGGCCGGGCCCCTGACGCCAGTAGCAGTAGTACTGCCCTATCGGCGGCCCTGCTTGAGAGGGTGCAGAGGGTGCAGTCACACCGGGGCCCAGGAGCCTTAGGGGGGCCCATATGCACTGGCATCAGTATTGACATTGCAGCTTCCATCTGGCCCATAAACCAAGGAGACCCACAGATTCCCCTAACCACACTAAGGTGGATTAAACTCCTTAGCACCCTTAGCCATCACTATCAAGAATTCACTGTAGGGATGAGGTAGGGGCCCCGGACAAAAGATTGCATCGGGGCCCACAAGACTTTAGTTACGCCACTAATCGCAATCTCACTGTTTTGGTAACTGCTTACGAAATGCAGATCTCTTGTTTATATTTCTAAGGTATATGACGTTATATTACAAGCGTTAATCTGCATGCAGGTAATTCCCCTCTATATCCATGTTTGGAGGCTGCCGATGTGTATATACTTCATGAGCAGTCTGCGCCATTGATTAATGGTAATGACCACTTCAGATAGTGGCAGCTCATTCACTGCAGCGGCCTTCTTATAGCTATCACTACTTGTGACTGATGGTAGTCGCACACGTGTACGCTGGGGGATAGTCAACAAAGGCAAAGAATATCAAGTGTATAGTTTTTTTTTTCCATTCATATATTTGTTCAAGGGGTTGGATGTATAAATTGTGCCATTTTCTTGTATACTGTGAGTTATATTGTGAATTTTAGTAAATTTCAGCAAGTAAAAGTTTAGTAAAGGGGTTGTCCAGTATTAGGGGAAAAATGCTTCTAGAAACAGCAATACTCGTGTCCATGGCCCGTGTCTGGGATCACAGCTCAGTCCCATTAAAGAGATTTTCTCACAAACAAAACCACAATTAAATCTGTAAATAAAAGTCTGAGATTTTTTCATAATTAAAGGATTAAAAATTTTGCAGAGTTTTAAATATTTTCTCAAACCATCTTAATGGTGACAGTCTTTTGTTTTCATAGATTGATAGTGGACACAACCATGAATGCAGGAACTTTCTGTGGTCTGGGACTGGTTAGAAACCCAGCCATGATTTTCTTATTGTGAGCGGGTGATCTTCTCATGTATGCACAGTCCCTGCCTGCTTCCTTGTGAGGAATAAGGATATCCAGACCAGATTTCTGACAAGTTCTGGACCATAGAAAGTTCCTTCATTCATGGTTGTATCCATTGACAACTGATCATGACATAACACTGTCACCACTAAGGTTAAGGTCCCACGTTGCGGAAATGCAGCTTCTTTTATTGCAGATTTTGTTGCGGTTTTTGAGCCAAAGCCATGAATGGCTACTGAGGGAATGGGAAATATATAGGAAGCTCTTATACTTCTACCTTCTGCTAAGTCCACTCCTGACGTTGGCTCAAAAACTGGAGCAAAAGAAGCTGCGTTTCTGCAATGTGGGGCCTCAACCTAAGATGGGAAGAGAAAATTTCTAAAACTCTCTGAAATATTTAACTTTTTGCCTACAGATTTTTTCGCCTTCTGCACCCTGCTACATTTAAGGGGACAGTTTCGCGAAACATAGCAGGTTGCGGAAGGCTGCTCATCGTTCCACTCCAACTTCTGTGGCGTCCATGGCAGTGACTACACTCCAGATATGTGAGCCTACACACTGGATCATTTAGGAATGTGATTTTTTTTTAAAGATTTTGGATATTTATGAGTAAACTAGAGTTGGTATGTAGACATTTTGTATGTTATATTAAAGAAGTGGCACTAGTTGATGTACAAAGTGTTGTTTATGTACAGAACTGAACAGAGATTTGGAGATGCTTATTTGCGGTAGAATTTAGTATTGCGTTCTCTCTATTGTGCTAAAGTTATGTGCTCCGCACCAGAGCACTGCCCTCCTCTCTGCTCCTCTGATGCAGTGTTTCCTGTACTAACAGGACATCAATCTCACAATGTACTTCTAATTCCCATAGAGCTGCACCGTGAGTCTGATCTCCTGTTCATACAGAAACACTATGTACATCAGAGAAGCACACAGGAGGTCAGTGCTCTGGGGTGGAGCATATGACTTCACAATAAAGCAGTCAGTAAATTCTTCCCTAGCGTTACACAACGCACAGGTTCATTTTCAAACAGAGGAGACAACATTTCGTTTTCGTTTTTTTTTTCTAGAGCTCTTCTTTAACCCCTTACTGACATTTTCCATAATAATACTTCAGATGTTGAGACCTTAAACATGATGTCTGCTCAGGCATTAACTGACTGTAAAAAGAGATACTGAAAATGATGAAGTATTCTACAAAGTTAGCTATATACAATCTAATAAATGAGCACCCCAACATTTTTTGTGTGCAATGAAGTTGTTGTATAGGACTGCATGGCCCAACTTTGGCAGCTGGGTTGGTATTAGGGTCCTGGACTCTACACTACACCCCTACTCTGGTGCTGTACTGTGTTAGAAGACTGTCAGCAGGACACATTTAAAGGGAATGAGCATCACGTTCTCCTGTTTCTTGTTAATAGCTCACAAACCACACCAGATTTAACATTAAATAAAGCAAACACAGAACATGATTGTGGGGCTGTCCAGAAACCCCAAGTGTTTTCACTTAAACACCACAGAAGAGTCCCTGCCAGCCGATTACTGTTGTAACATCAGTGTATATTACAGAGTCAACATTCAGCTCACGTGCTGAACAAGAACTCACTACTGTGACTGCTGGAGCATCCCTGTGTGTTGGGTGGGTATCTACTGGTTCCACAAAGAGTGACAGGTCAGTGGCGTCATGAAGGTTCGTTCAGAGATAGATAGATAGATAGATAGATAGATAGATAGATAGATAGATAGATATGTATAGATAGCTGATTAGATAGATAGCTGATTAGATAGATAGATGATTAGATAGTAGATAAATGATTAGATAGTAGATAGATGATTAGATAGTAGATAGATA
Source organism: Leptodactylus fuscus (assembly GCF_031893055.1). Classification (NCBI taxonomy): domain Eukaryota; kingdom Metazoa; phylum Chordata; class Amphibia; order Anura; family Leptodactylidae; genus Leptodactylus; species Leptodactylus fuscus. Next base: position 116,122,379 of record NC_134271.1, on the reverse strand, counting down.
GATAGATAGATTTAAAAATTCTAATTTTCAGCTGCCATTTTTTTTTATAGTTTTTGTAAAATTTTTATTTCTCACACAGCAGCAACAAAACGCGTTCATAGATTAGCAGATCCCATAATGGCACAACCGAATGGAAAAAACTTAAAGAAGTATTCCAGTCAGAAGCAAATATCATCTTTCCCCATTGCATAGGTGTTGGTTGTGTATGGGCACTATTAGTTTACTGTCTCACTTGGCTCACGCTGCCATTGTTTCAACATAGACTATGAACCAGGGTCCTAAATAGATGGCTTTGGTGCAAAAGCTGAGCTTGATCCTCCCTGCAAAGATTACTGCAGTCAGCTGCAACCATTCTATACATTTTAGGATAAGTTCACACAGCGATTTTTTGTCCGGAACCTGAGGCGGAGGCCGCCTCAGGTTCTGGACCAAAAGCCGGGTAGCCGCGACTGAAAGCCAGTGCACTGTACCGGCATCCAGCCGCGCACTCTGCTCCAGATTAGGCCAAATGAATGGGCCTAGTCCAGAGGAGGGTGTGTCTTCAGGCCGAATCGCGAGGCGACTCGGCCTGAAGAATGAGCATCTCGCTTCTTTTTTCTCACTTCTTTCTTCCGGCTCACGGAAAAAAACTCCTGAGCGGCTCCTATTGATTTCAATGGGAGCCATCTTTTTGGTAAGGATTTTGAGGCAGATGCGGCCTCAAAATCCTGACCAAAAAACTACGTGTGAACTTACCCTTAGCATACCTCCCAACTTTCAAAGGATAGAAAGAGTGACATTTTTCCATGTTCCCCCACATAGTATAATGCTCCTTCAGTCACCCTAACATTATATGCCCCCATATTATAATGTTCCCCTCCAATTGCCCTACAGTATGAAGTCTCTCTACTGATGCCCCAGTTTCAACTGGGGGAAAGTAGAGGGGAATATTAAACTGGAGCAGCTGGAGGGGGACTTTAAAGCATGGGGGTACTTGGATGGGGACAATAAGGCACTTTGAAGCCTCTTCTCCTGGAGTGTCCAGGGAGCTGCAGGCGCAATGTGAGTGACTGTCCTGTGGGATGGTTGGGAGGTATGATTTTAGCAGTATTTACATTTTCCTTTCATTCTTTATCTGGACCCAGAATACCATGTGTCACAGTATATGCGCACACAAGCTATTATCTATTATCCCCATCCCCTGTCAGTTCCCCAAACAGTTTTCATTCCCCTTTTATACCATGGCCCCCTGACTGTGTGCTGACATACTTCTATTTTTGCCATTAAAAAGTTCATCTTCTCCATTCTGACAGTGGAAGGCTGTGTATCATTGATCCTATTCCCCTGTTTCACTCCAGTGCACCAGAGGACAAGTGTAATATATTTATGTTCACAGACTGCCAAAGGAGATCAGAAAGATCAAAGATGTTTATCCAGCCTAAGTTTGGTAAGGCTCACCTGTGGGCCGCCCTGGTTTATGGGCCCAGTTGGACCTGCGACCACTGTGATCCCTATACTTGAGCCAGGACTATAAACCATTGGGTTAGAAATGGTTCCAACAAGGCGGTTATTGACCTTGATGGGCAGATGTGAGGTGTGCAGTGATACTATGGTGCATCACTATTACCGCTTTATGCCATGTATATCCCCATGGAAGTAAATGACTGATTTGACAAGAAAATTGTTCACCCAATGATTTTTTTTCTACAACCAAGAAATATTATTGCATATCATTTTCAACGTGGTGCAGTATACTGTACATGACTATGGGCATGTATATTATTTGTATCTGCGTTTTACAAGTCAAATGTGTGAGTGTAGGGGGGACAATATCTTATAACAATGAGTGATTTTATGCTATAGTCTATAGAGAACAATATATTCTGACACATTTGAATAACATTGGCATTGTGGGTAATAATTTAACAGATTTGACATTATATTCGTCCCTCTACATCCTGCTGTGCAGGATCTAATAGACAGCTCCAGGCAATATCTGGCTCCTTCCTAACTGTAATTTATTACAAGATCCTGCTCCAAAGAACTGGATTTCCCTCATCATCACGTCTCATATAAGTATATATATATATTTATTTTTTTTTGTAGATTGTGAGCCCCATATAGGGATCACAATGTACTTTTTTTTTTTTCCTATCAGTATGTCTTTTGTAGAAAAGGGAGGAAATCCACACAAACACGGGGAGAGCATACAAACTACTTGCAGATGTTGTTCCTGGCGGGATTTGAACCCAGGACCCCAGCGCTTCAGTGCTAACCACTGAGCCACCGTGTTGCCCATAAGTAGGCTTGATACTGTGAACAGGAGTCAAACATTTGTTAACTAAAGTTAGAAACTATTAGAGGCGCCCACTCTACTAGGCCAATCGCCTCAGGTTACTTTACGTTCTGGATACCAGAATTGCTAGATGATGCCACGTTCAGCCAGACGTTATACAGCAGAATTGAATGGCCAACCATGTATATCAGGATCAAATGGAGTCCGTCAAAATTGGAAACACTCCTACAGCTCTCCATTCTGGCTCCTAGACAGGAGCCTCAATCGTCCTTTATGATGTCCATTAGATGTTTTAGGCCACTCATTAACATCTATTAGCTGTAATAAACTAATTTTTGTAGGATCCTTGTGCATATACCTTTTCACACTATACAAACAAGTTTCTATATTCTTGTCTATGCTGCTTTCATGATTCATGTCTAGATTTAAGAATTAGCTCAGGATGTGTTCAGGACAAATAACACAGATATACTGGATATGCATTATGGTAAACCTGGAATCAGTGACGCAATGTGTACAGAGTCTTGAAGGGGTATTCCAATTTTAGAAATGTATGTATGTTCCATAAATGTCTATTACATGGGGAAACCAACATTTTAAACCCCAAAAGAAAACAGGCTTGTATCAGTTTACTTGAAATTCATTTTGATCAGGCGCACCAATCCCACTCTAACCAGTGGAAACATCCATAAAACAAAGAAAAATTATCCGGCAATTAAAGGGTACTTGTTTTTGTGAAAAGTTGAAATGTGTGCAGGGTCTTGCTGGGCAGTCTGTATAAGGGGGCGTTCACACTTGTACCCGGTGTCCGTCCTGTGCCATTCCGCCGGGTTTCTGTCCTCAGCCCCGAGAAACTGGACGGGGGCGGCTTTCTGGCGGTCATCTTTAAAACCCATTCATTTGAATAGGTTTTTAAAGGTGACGCCGGGAAGCCGCCCCCGTCCAGTTTCTCGGGGCTGAAAACAGAAACCTGGCGGAATGGCACAGGACGGACACCGGGTACAAGTGTGAACGCCCCCGAAGCCGTCATACATGGTGTCCTATCAGTTTTCCTGCTGCTAATAATAAATTATGGCTGAAACACATTTAGGGGGCGTTCACACTTGTACCCGGTGTCCGTCCTGTGCCATTCCGCCGGGTTTCTGTCCTCAGCCCCGAGAAACTGGACGGGGGCGGCTTTCTGGCGGTCATCTTTAAAACCAATTCAAATGAATGGTTTTTAAAGCTGACTGCCGGGAAGCCGCCCCCGTCCAGTTTCTCGGGGCTGAAAACAGAAACCTGGCGGAATGGCACAGGACGGACACCGGGTACAAGTGTGAACGCCCCCGAAGCCGTCATACATGGTGTCCTATCAGTTTTCCTGCTGCTAATAATAAATTATGGCTGAAACACATTTAGGCTAGGTTCACATCTGTGTTCGGGTTTTCATTTGGGGGTCTTCTCGGGGACCCCCGAACGGAAACCTAATCCACTTAAAAAAGTGGTTACCTCTGGAATCCCAACGCTGTTGTGAACCCAGCCTTATATTTGTTTCTGGGACTGTGGGCATGTACAATTAAGAGCAATCTGCTCCCTCCTCCATCCGTTATTGATACTACTACTACTAGAGATAAACACATTTTTTAAAAATTTGATTCAGCCGATTCGCCAAATTTTCCGTCACGGTTCGATCCGGATGAATTCATGGCAAATCACGTTAACCCCTTCCCGACATCCGCCCTAATAGTACAGCGCTGCCAGGAAGGACTTCCTGCAAACCACACAGAAGCATAGTGCGCACCCTGCTGTGTGGGTGTCAACCATATGTAGGTCTCACACTGTTCTCTAGCACCCCGATCGGATCTGAGTTCTGATCGCAGGTGTTAACCCCTGAAATGCCACGGTCAGACATGAATCGAGTATTTCCCGAAATTGAGATCGAATTCCCCTTCGTCGGCTTCGATTCGCTCATTTCTAACTACTACTACTAGTTTCTTTATATGTAATTCTGTCAGGAGTACCTGTACAGCAGCAAGCAAATAGCTTAGAAAACCCAAGTGACCATAATATAAGAGATCCAGGAACACTAGATAGGAAAATAGAAATACAGGACAGAAACATGGCAAACACATGCAGCCAAGCAGCTAAAACAGGCAAAAAACAATCAGGTAAGCTGCATGTTGTTTGTGAATCAGACCCATCACACAAGCAGCCCGAAGTAGATATAGAAGTAGATACAAGTACATATAATACTTTTTTCTTTCTTCGTAAGCTTTGAGATTTGCAAAATCTTCATTCCCTTGCACAGAGCAGTTTGCAGATGGGCTGTGAGGAGAATCAACCCCTTCCATCTGTATTTACTGTGTGAAGAGAGAAATGTACCTCCCCATACACTCACTGTGATATGGGAAAGAAAGATTGGGCATGTTGGATTATAATATACCCAATCATTTGTTCGCACAAAAGATAAGCTGCCACTAGAGCTGTTTGGCAGCAGCTGCGTCCCACAGGGAACAGAGGCACAAGCATATGTATGGGGTTTTGGGATGGGATATTTGTTAACAAGCATCCAATATAAGAAAAAATATCCTGGAACCGTGTTAGGCAGTGGATATGAAATGAAATTTTTTTTGGAGAGAAGTCCTCTGTAGTTGATACCTTTTTTAATGGCTAACAATAGGCAGCTATACAAGGGGTATCGCCATCTTGAGACTAGCCCAAGTCGGTAGCAGCCCAACAATCAAATAAGGATAGGGCTTGCTGTAGATAACAGGTGGTTGTCAGCGCTTATTATCACTTTTATTATCTACTATGAAATCCCGCAGGTTAATCCATATTTCATTGGAAAGGTAAGGCTTGTGTATATTATTAATTAGAAGGAAATGATGTGCCAGGAAATTGTCACTATAAATGTGAATAACCTAATGGCTGGCACAAATCCCTGGCACCGGCTGTCTCAGGGAAAACAAAGGATCAGACAGATAAAAATCCAATCCTAATGCCTGTTTCCAGTGGGACATTGAGGGATAGGTTTGCTATCCAGATAGACATTGGACAATCCAGGAGAGGAGACAGAAGGTACTTGTAGTCTTTAAATAAGTGTTTATTCATCTAGTCTGCAAAGTGTCAGCTATGTTGGCATTAGGAAGACCACTATGGGCAAAATGGCCTCCTTTAGATTACATGTAAGTGCTGTCTCCTATTCTGGATTGATTCGCAGTTGGACAGGAACAGGACCCTCTGATGTGCAATGCATCGCCAACCTACAGTAAATTCCAATAAGACACATAATATATCGGGCTGTCTTAGAAATAGATGCCCTTTATTTTTTTAGAAATCGGATAGAGTCTTAAAAAATACATGTCCAAAATTGCTTATTTGGGACCTTTGTGTGTCACTCATAATCCATTTTACAAAGGCAGTTTCTTTTTTAATTTTTTTTTTTTCGATAACAAGTGCCAATCAACAATAATAGAATTTGTGCTAATTTAAAATAGAGTGTGGGGGAAAGTGGCCATTAAAGGGGTTATCCGGTCTCTAATACAGAGGGCTTATCTGGGGACCTCTCAAATCACCTATACACACTCACTATACAAACCGTAGCAGTGAGTATAGGTACTGCACCACTGTCCCATAGACTTCACTTAATAGGTCATCAATATTAGAAACCCTTTAATACGATCATTGCTCCCCATATACACAGTCCAGTCATATTAATGTGACCGACGCCTACTTTTGACGTCAACATTAAATAACCAATCGTCGCAGAAGGCGCGTGTCATCAGCCATCTGGGTGCACTCATCATTGTATAAGGAACAATGGATCAACACAAGTATGCATCTATCCTTGCGGACCATGTTCACCCCTACATGTGAAATGTTTTTCCTCATGATGATGGCATCTACCAGACGGACAATGCGATGTGTCATAAAGCTCACAGTATACGTTCATGGTTCGAGGAGAACCAGGATTAGTTTACTGTACTCTCTTGGCCAGCAAATTCCCCGGACTTGGACCCAATAGAGAATCTGTGGGACCACCTCGATCGGGTTGTTCACGCCATGGATACTCAACCGCATAACCTAGCGCAGCTGGACACGGCATGGCTCAACAACCCAGTGAACATCATCACAACATCTCCTCTCTTCCTGCACGTCTCGCTGCGGTCCGCTCTGCAAAAGGTGGTTATTCTGTATTTTGACAGGTGGTCACATTAATGTGACTGGACTGTGTAGTTTGCATGATGTAGGTTGTACTGCCCATTTGCACCATATCTGCTCCGGACAGTGTTTTTTTTCTTACCTCAATTTTGCAACTGTATTGGTGGCAGCAGTTGACATTGTAAGCGGGATGGCTGACATTACATGTTTTTACCAAAAAATAAAATCATGGAATTATCTGAAAATCGCTTACTAAAAATATCCGTTGGTTGAGTATCAGCTCTGCTCTCTGACTCACCTGCAGGATGAGATATAGAAGGTCACTAGGTACAGCTCTTTTGTGCCAGCGTATCAGTCACCATGACTGGGCAGGTGTAGACACACCCGTCATACCTGGGCATGTGTCTGTACTGAAGCATGTGGTCCATCTGGATGACTTGTAACAAATCACTGACACTGTTACAGGGTAGACAATAGAAGTGACATCAAGCTAAAGGTTGGATAAATGGGCTTCCCTTTTAGTACAGTTTACAAACAAGCTTATCACTAGACAGATAAGAGATCTACAAATCATTTGTTTCCCCTGGTGACACCAACATTGGAAGTCTTTAGTTTTTTTCCCTGTGTTCTGTGTTTCGGGGACTTCCCCTTTCAATATCGTAGCATATTTGCATTCTATTTCTGGGATTGCCCCTCAAACTAAACTGTAACATGCATTCTATTTATGGGACTGCCCCCTTTAAATATACTGTGACATGCATTCTATTTCTGGGACTGCCCCTTTTACTATAATGCACATGTATTCTATTTCAGGTACTGACCTTTTAAATATACGGTAACATACCTGTATTCTATTTCTGGGACTTCCCCTTTAAATATACTGTGACATGCATTCTGCCCCTTTAAATATACTGTGACATGCATTCTATTTATGGGACTGCCCCTTTAAATATACTGTGACATGCATTCTGCCCCTTTAAATATACTGTGACATGCATTCTATTTCTGGGATTGCACCTTTTACTATAATGCACATGTATTCTATTTCAGGTACCGACCCTTTAAATATACTGTAACATACCCGTATTCTATTTCTGGGACTTCCCCTTTAAATATACTGTGACATAACTGCATTTGATTTCTGGAATTGCTTTTTTAAATGTAATGACTTGTACAGGGATTTAAAGGGACTTCCCCTTTAAATATAACGCATGTTCCTTCTATTTCTAGAATTGCCTCTTTTAACATAAGGCACCTGTTCTGTTTCAGGCACTGCCTCTTTAAATATAACGCCTGTCTCTCACCTGTTTCGGGAATAGGTCACTTTATGGCTTGAACACACAGAAAGTTTCCTATGATACGTTTTCCTTACATGGGACGGACGCCAATTATTAATATTTTTACGTCTTCATAAAGATTTAGTTATTGAACTTTCTATCTGGGGAGCGGCGTTTGCTAGTATAAAAGTACAGCTAATGAATTTCTCACCTTTCATGAAACTTTTGGGCTCTCTTTACAGGATGGCACCTCATTAGTCTTAGCAGCTCTTATAGTTTGACCCAGTTTTTACCTCACTTTGGGCAAATTCTGAGTCAAGTTGTGTATTAGTTCTTACTTCTCCTAGCAAAACTGCAAAACTGGATGACTGTGAATGTGAATGTACTGCTTACCTTACCAATAAACTAAGTACAGAAATATATTTATTGGTGTGGTGCGGGGTCTACTTCTAGTGAGAAAGATTCTTTATTCAATGGGCAAATGAGGGCACAAATGTCCAGTGTATGGTCCAGATCACCACAAGTGCACAGGCCCTCCATAATCCCTGCCATTCACCAACCCCTTTGTCTGTATTCATGGATTCCAAATAGTTCAGGAGAGAGTGTCATCCATAGGTGCAGGAGAGAGTGTCATCCATTGGTGCAGGAGAGAGTGTCATCCATTGGTGCAGGAGAGAGTGTCATCCATTGGTGCAGGAGAGAGTGTCATCCATTGGTGCAGGAGAGAGTGTCATCCAGGGGTGCAGGAGAGAGTGTCACCTAGTGGTGCAGGAAATAGTGTTATCCAGGCATGTGGAAGAGATTATCATCCAGTGGTGCAGGAGAGAGTGTCATCCAGTGGTGCAGGAGAGAGTGTCATCCAGTGGTGCAGGCAAGAGAGAGTGTTGTCTAGCCATGCAGGAAAGAGCGTTATCTAGTTGTGCTGGTGAGAGTGTCATAGAGAGTGTCATCCAGTGGTGCAGAAGAGAGAGAGTGTCACCCCACGGTACAAGACATAGTACCCAACCAATACCCAATGTTCTGCCACTGAAGGTGCCCGGCAGTGTCTTATTTACGTCTCCTTATTGATAACACATTTATAAATCTCCTTATACCACTTTTGCGCTGTACAAAGTAGCAGACCTCAAGTTTCTTACTTTCTAAATGGCAGTTGCCACAAATTTTGTTGTCTTTTTACACCTTGCTGCTTCCTGAAAAGTGAAAGTGGCAAAGGACTTTCTGGGGTCGGGGGCCATTAGCCCTCCATACTTAGAATCATTGATGCCAGAAAGCTGGTATAAATGATATGTGGAATGCATAGATTTATTTGGAAGCGTGAAAACTCTCCGCTAGCGCAGGTGATAACTTTTGTCTTCATAAATCCCCCCCTAGTGTTTTTGGGCTGCTAGGTATTGTAGATATACAGACTCTTTTACTTCTCAATGATATCAGGGTTTCTGATGAAGTATTCACATGTATAGGGAGTTCATTAGGAACACCTATTGAAGGTGTATGGACACTTTGATTTATACATGTTAGTAGAACTTTCTTAGGATGACCTGGGTGTGCATGTGCATGGGGATTTATATTAGGCATAGCTATTGATAGTACATGGCCTAGAGTCCGAGATGGCAGGGGGGAACCCATTGGTCTTGACTCTGACTCCATAGTCCTGTTGGCAGTTACATCCTGCCATGGCCCAGCTTCACTAGGTATCTGACAATTGTAGCAGGGAATGTGTCGCTACTAGAGATAAGTGAACACTGTTCAGATCAGCCGATCCGAATAGCACGCACCCATAGAAATGAATGGAAGCACCTGTGACGCTGACTTGGCCGGCGTCACAAGTGCTTCCATTCATTTCTATGGGTGCGTGCTATTCGGATCGGCTGATCCGAACAGTGTTCGCTCATCTCTAGTCGCTACATAGATTTGTCGAATAAGGTGTCTGCTAGTACTGACTGTCATTGCCTAAGGGAGGTTTAATGGCGGTCATGTTTTCGTTTTTGATGGTACATTTATGTACATTCTATACATAAACTCCCGCTTCCTCATCCAGTTGACTTGAATGCCTCTCGCTTTTGCCAGAAACGCCATACTGTATCTTGTAAGAAGTCTCATCATCTAATGTCATTGGATTTCAGTAGAAGGCAGGGCAGGACCGCGTCCCTTTTGTGCAGGTCCTTTGTTTGTTAACTGTCAACATTGAATATTTAGACTTAAGATTTGTGTGTAAATGGATTTAGAGAAAATCCATTTGGAAGTCTTTTTAAAGGCCGACTTAAAGAAAGGCCTGGCAGCATCTAGTGTACTTTATGAATAAAAGGTGTCCCTTATCAACTTACAGTGCAAGCAGTCGGCTGTTTACATGAAAGCAAATGGCTTTCTCTGGTCTCTTTCACAAGAGTCGGGCAGGTAGAGCTTAGATCTATGACTGTCCCAGCTGAAGGCTTTAGACAACTGTCTTGTAAAAAGATATATTCCTCCATCCACGCCTTGTAGCTCCATGGTCACCTAACAGTTCCTCCACAACACAAAGATAGAAGATAAGAACTTCTCTGAACGCCCTTGTTGTGTTCCTTCAAGCATAGCTTGATATAAATTATGATTGTTGCGCTACTGTATGTAATATTGGAACGTTAGACTCTATAGTAACTGTGCAAAGGTTTTAAGCAGGCGGGGAAAAATGCTGCAAAGTAAGAATGCTTTCAGAAATGGAAGTGTAAAGAGATTGTTTTGTCTATGAACAAAATGAAGTGAATGAAGAAAAGAGAAATTTAAATCCCATCAATATTTGTTGGAGTCCTGGAAGTGATGATATGGCCCTACAGAGCCCTGATCTAATCATCATCCAGTCTGTCTGGGATTACATGAATTCAGAGAAGGATTGGAGCAAACCTACATCCACAGAAGATCTGGGCTTAGTTCTGTGAGATGTCTGGAACAATCTCATTGCCGAATTTCTTCAAATACTCCCTTCAAGTGTTCTGCAGACAAAGAGGAAGGGTCGTGCCAATTGAGAGCGTACTCAATACTACTCCGAGAAAGTCTAACTCTGCTGAGGTCTTAGTCTCACTCAAAGAAGTTTATCAGGGACACTTACCAAGACTGGCGTTTCCTATACCAGACCCCTTGAGTAACATTTATTTAGAGGCACACACCTCTTAATAAGCCGAAATCTACTTTTAGCTATCCACTATAATAAAAAAGAAAAATAAATTCCACCCAGGCAATTGTGGCCAATTCTCAAGGTGAGAGAAATCCTTCCTGTCTCCATAAGTGCAGTGTAATCATCTCTCCGGCTAAAATCATCTCTATGCCTTCTTTGTTTTAATAGAGGGAACATGTCGCCGGAGCACTGGGAACTCCAACAAGCCTATCGGCTGTGTTTCACTGTACTGACACATTGTACAGAAAATATAGCATTGAGGTGAGGCAAGTATTATATACAGGGTCAGGGAGAAGCGTCCACTGAACACAACTAACTACTCATGCCGAGCCTAGCAGGAGAATATGGAGGAAAGTTGCTCAGCGGATGCTTCTTCCTTAGCCTGCTGGATACCACTGACCAATGTTGAAGCCAGGAATTAACCATTAAGAACAATAAGCATGTCAAGGAAAGAAGTCACATAGGTTTTCCATTGCCTGATGGACCACATGGTGCAAAACAGAACCAGGGTCCACCAGAACCAGCCTCTGTGAGGTGGTTGAAGCCACCACCTTTTAGAAAATGGCCTTAGTAGATGACTGGTTTAGGTCCTTACCCAGGATTGGAATGTGCATTTTCTTGTTGTGCATACGTGTATATTACTGAATATACTGATGTCTTATTGCACTATATAATGTTACACTGTTACTTGTGTATTTGCTCTTCAGGGCCCCTTCACACGGCGTAAGCTCTCGGCTCATTCCGAACCGTACACGCGAGCGCTTCTAAACACTTCCCATTCACTTCAATGGGAGCGCACGTAAGTCATCACGTCGACCTCAGTCCAGTGTTTGCTGGAAAGATGACATAAATGATTTCTCTCGAAACAGGCAACACTTGGTAGAATCTATGGGCTTCAATGAAGAAATGTGCTGGTGTTGGGACAGAGATGAGTCTGCTGAGACTCATCGGACTCATCTTTAGGTACGGATAAAAGGGGGGTTTTTTTGTTTGTTTTTTTTTAAATATGGGCACAGATGGCATTAAAACAGAGTCCTTAGTGCGTTGTGGGTGGTTTAGTGCTCCAAATAGACATGACAGACTCTCTTTAAGGCAACCTTTTCTCTTAAGTGCTGCAGAGCTATGGAGTTAAGCATAGTTCATTATGATGGTCAGACCTGTCACTAAGGAAACATTTACATGGGCGGATATTCTAACCATAAGAAGTACCATTAGACCATATTCATTCATCAGTTTTTACTTCTATTGAAGCAGTCATTGCTTGGTGATATCTCTTAGCAGCATATATTTAAATAGGCTGCAGTACCAGACCCATCCAGTGGAAACGAGTGGCGGTGTCTCTGGTAACAAAAACTTTTTTCAGTGCTAGAAAACTAATTGAAATATGAGTCTATTCCTTTATTTTACAAGTTGTTTTTTTTTTATCAATGATTCCTGATCTAATCTGCTCACACTGCTGAGAAGAACGTCTTCCTTCAGGGATGGTAAATTTGACCTTCTGTATCCAGCAGAAGCCTTTTAGACCTTCATGGTTCCAGAAATGAAAGCTCACACATCAATTATTTTTTATTTAATTTTTATTTATTTGATGAATTTTATTATAAACCTGAAATTGCAAATCACTGACCTGTGTCATATAACTGAGCTCTAGTATGCGGTGCTCATTCTACCTTATGGCGTCATTCAGGATTGGAGGTTCCTATCCAACTAGGGCAAACCCCTCATGGACTTTGTATGGTCTGGATCAACTTCCCTCTAGTACTCAGATTTCTTCCAACACATAGTCCTGTTCCTATGAGTTTAATCCTCTGGTGTGTGTGTGTGAGCTAGAATATTAAGACTTGGAGCTCGATTGAGGACTCCACTATGGAATATGTTGGCACTATGCTGATCAAAATTGGGCCCAATGGTATAACGGCCATACTATTGCAACAGGATATATATGAAGGAGCTTGTATCAGCACTGCAGATAACAGGTAATAAAAAGAAATGGAAACTCACCTTTAGATGGGGAACCACCTGGATGATGATAATGGAGGATGGGAGTGGCAATAGGTGATGGAGCACACAAATCATGACAACAAACGGAAAATACAAGAGATCCTAAATAGGAGTAACACAGGATCTAGTAACACTGCACAGAAGATCAGCTGCTCATAACAGATGGTGCCAAGAAAACTAGTACGTGGGGGATGAGGACACAAGCAGAAGACTGCTGATCATAACAGTAGCATACCTCCCAACTTTTGAAGAACCGAAAGAGGGACAAAATGTGCGGCGCGCTACGCGTGCCACTGCAAATTTAGCCCCGCCCACTTTTGTGTTGACTCCACCCATTCTCATAAATTTTTCATGTTCCCGCACACAGTATAATCCTTCTACAGTCACCCGTAAATTATATATCCCCCCTCTATCTCTGCCCCAGTTTCATATACACCCTTCATCTTGTCCCCCATCTCTGCCCCTACATTCATGTCCCCCCATCTCTACCCCCAGATTCATGTCCCCCCATCTCTACCCCCAGATTCATGTCCCCCCATCTCTGCCCCAAGATTCATGCCCCCCATCTCTGCCCCCAGATTCATGTCCCCCCATCTCTGCCCCAGATTCATGTCCCCTCCATCTCTGCCCCCAGATTCATG